>NC_081415.1:278479802-278619802 GCF_030272615.1 Cryptomeria japonica | reverse complement strand
GGATCACATGGTCGGGTGGTAGTGCCACTTCCCATCGAATGTTCTGGATTGTATCTCCAAGTGAGGAAAGGCTTCGTTGGTATTTCTTGGTTCGTGGTTCATGTACCAGCTCATGTTCGTGATCTTTGTTCAGTTGAGACCTTGTGGTCATTGTATCAGACTTTTATGTAACCTTGATATTGTAACTTGTAATCCGTGGTATTATTGGAAGCCATGTATTTATGGATATTGTAATATTGGATCATTGGAATGTATGTTAATTCAGTTGCTTGATCTTTTGTATATATGATCTATGGGAAAATAATTGCTTTGGAATACTTTGATTCTTTCATTATGGAATTTAGATGTATATGTATATTTTATTTTAAGCATTTAATTTTCCTAATTAGATGAACAATTGGGTTAACCATGGTGTTAATATAATTTATGAATTAATCTTCATTGGTAAACCTTAGGAAATCATATGTTAGACTTCCGTTGTGTTATTAAACGTGCTATTGTTATAATTAATGCACTTAATCTTTAAAAAAAAATTATTTCACCCTTTTAGTTGCCTAGTTGTATTGTTTTCCTCTAGGGTTTCTGGTGGGGCATTACATGACCTCAAAGATAGCTATAGCTTCATCTTTTGTGGTGTATATAGTAGAGCTATAGTTGGGAATGCCAAAAGTTTCTCTAATTGCATCTTCTCCCAAGTAAGCTTGTATTTGGCCATCAGAAGCTATAATCTACCTTTGCTGAGAGTTGTAATGCTTTGCACATTCCACTATCAACTTGGGACACTCCATTTCCAGAGGGAATCTAACTACCTAGATGATTCCATTCCGCATCATTCCTTTTGCAAGTGAAGAAGGAAGACGATCATCCGTCCCATACATCCTTTTCTTGAGGTCTTCAATATCAACACATCCAAGATTAGTATTGTTGATCCTCATCCACTTTGAATGGAATTTGGATTTCATCTTCTGACTCTTGTTGTTTGACATCTACTATCTGCAATAAATAGAGGAAAATTCTCAAGTTAGGAAACCAGAGCTAAAAAATCAGTTGGAGACACAAAACCAAAGCCAAAATTTACAACATTTATGACTAGTAATGAACTTGGAGTCACTAATTAGGCCTAAGAAAATTCTGGAAATTATAAATCACACTTAGAAAACTTTCCAGAATTTAAAATCAGACCTAAAATATATTTGGAAATCATGGAACATTGTTTGATTTAAGCTTTTAATGTGAAAATTCAATTGAAATCAGACCTTGGCATCATTCTGGAAACATAAAAATCCAACTAAGAAATTTTCCAGAATGTGCAATCAGGCTTAGTAAATACTCTAGAAACCTAAAATTAGACCTAAAAATTATGAAAATACTGATAATTCGATTGGTTATGAAGAAAATCAATCCCTAAATCATTCTAGAAACATAGAATTAGAATTAGAAATTGAATTTTTGAAGAATAGAGCATGTAATTAGGTCTTTTATGAGATGAAAATCAGATTAGACCATCCAAAATTGAACTTGGGATAGGAAATTCTACAAAAATCAAGATTGATTTTTCCCATCTCTATAGAAGCATACAGAAAGCATGTCACGAACCCTATTTTTCCATAATTATTTAATTAGGAAAATAATGTTTATTTTTCAAATCAAATTAAAATGAAGTGAAAATAGAACTGTTAATAAAATAAGATAGGAGATCGAATGTACTAAAATGATTTATATACAATTGAATGATCAGTAATAATTTTTATCGTAAATTGGGATCGTCATTGCTAATGAGCGATTAAGTGCAAGTGAATGCATGAACTGGTGAACACAGATGAAGACGAGAACATGGTTCAGGTAGAGTTGTTAGCTCTTGTATTTCGTTAGAATAGATGGAATCTCTCACACACCACATTAGGATTTATAATTGCATATTGAAAATATGGATGATTTAAATGACCTTTTTTGAGTGTTTGTTCAGATTGAAATTATGAATTAGGAATGAGTAGTAGATTGATTTAAATAATTATACATGTGCATTGATTGCATGATGCGAGTGGTGATTGAATTAAATCTAAGTTGTATGAGGGATTGTGAAATATTATGCTTTATTGTTAAAAGAGATAAAATGTGTAAATGATTCGAAAACGAATATTGACCCTATGTTTATATGTTCTTTTTGTTCAGATATGTATAAATGTATAAAATATCGTACTAATGAGTTTACTTTGGTAATTTGAAAATAGTATAACATATATATGTATATAAGATATTGAATCAATCATATACACACATATCTATATAGATATTATATATGATCGTGAAATTTAATTACGTCATGAATTTTGTTTATACCTATACGTAATCATTTGAGATTAAATAAATATATATATGTATTATATATATGTATATGAGTTCTAATAATAATTCGATCATGTACTTATAAATACATATGTAATTACTGTATATGTAAATAGATTTATGGAATTAAAATATTTAATGAAAATCCTATATATACATATATATGGAAAATTATTTATTAAAGAATATGTTACCAAGTTTAATGTTTATATAAATATAAATAAAATTAAAAATTAAAAATTAAAATTAAAATTAAAAATAATAATAACAAATGATTTATTGGTGGCCAGTTAGTTCTCTTAAAAAACAAAAAAATTAAAACTTAATGAGGGTGGCCGATAGTAATATCGACCACTCTCCTTATATAAAGGGAGGGGTTGGTATTACCACCGACCACTCCTCCCTTTTTATTAAATACCGACCAAGTTTCATCACTGAGGCAAACAAAAGTCGCCATACCGAAAGAGAACCACTTCACGCAAAAATAGAAGATCATCCATATTGCCTTTGTTGTCATGCATGCCATCGATTTGTCTTTAATGCATGTACCATTTTTCCCAGCTCACACTTCCACCACGAACAATCCTCTATGACCAAAAATACCGAATGCTTTATCTCAGTAGCAAATCGGGGAATAAACCAAAGTCAACCAACACTTGGTGCAACGATGGAGTTGAATGCTTAGTAAACCATTAACGAGGGTGGTCGATAGTAATATCAACCACTCCCCATATTTAAAGGGAGGGGTCGATATTATCACCGACCACTCCTCCCATTTTATATATATTCCACGTACCTAACACCTTACAAACAGGAGGGAATTAAACAAGTACGTTATGTTGAGTTTAATGCAAACTGTGTTGATTTATAAGTGACATATTTGGAATCCAAATATCTGATATGGTGGCAGGTTTTTAATACAAGACATAGTCAACAAGTAAATGTTATAAGGAAAGTCGACTTAGTAAGAGATAATTATGAATTTAACAACTTTAGTGGTGTGGTGTCATGGAATGGATAATGAATAACTTTACATGGTGAACACATAGGTGTTCGAATTCAATTAGGAATACTACGTTGCAATAAAACCATGAGTGGTGTCATTTAGAATCAATCCACCACTAGGAGAGATAGCCTAAAAGTAGGAAAGTGGGTAGATGACAACACTATATATATAGATCATTGAGTTGAAAGAAAGGGGAAGAGAGGAAGTTAAAGGGATGCAAAAAAGGATTATGAAATGGAATGTGGAAGAGAAGAGTAGAGGAAATTTAGATGTGATTACGACCAAGTCGTAAAAGATCAATGAAGATCATCTCCGATTTAGCGTCGAACTTAGGGGTTAGCCTCTTGAATGAGTGTTAATTGATTTATTATTATTAGAGAAATTCTTAGGATATAGAAAGGATGAGGACTAGGAATAGAGAGCTTGTGAGATAGAAGAGTGTCGAGGAGGAAAGCAATGAAATCCAGACGTATTGTAGACGATTTGAAGTTATCAGGGATCATAATAGATATGGATCCTGTTTCTTGAGGTAGGCTCAAATCTAGTATGTTTTGTTGAGGAGATTTAAGAGATAAATAATGCTCTTGTTTTAGATTTATGAAATATTCTAATGGAAGAGTTAGAGTCGCAATATGAATCATTTTTTAATTTTTTAAATTACGATCATGCAAATATAGATGCAATAATGATATACTTTATGAAATTTTGTTGATAAAACTTAGTGAAACTCTTATAAATTAGATCACTCAATCCTCTAGAAACAGAGTAAGAGGATAGAGAGAGAAACTCTAAAATTGAACTGCGAAGAAGATGAAATATTAGGATTATAACTTATTAAATAGTGAAGTTTATTTTGATATCACAAGAAAAGACTTACAGTTTCGAATTTGATCTTTGCATGAAAAGTGAAGATGGTTATTAGGTGTCTCATTTGAAAGGCCATATAGATAGGTGCTTTATGAATTTTCATCATGTTAGATTGTTGTTATGAAAAATTAGTCAAATCAATGAGTTGAGTTCTTAAATCATGGAAAGTCACATATTAGTATTAAAATAAATACGTTGTTCGAGAAAAGAGGCAAATGAACCAAGACACGAGGAAAGATAGAGAGCTTAGATGATATAAACTTAGAATTATAAACCATAAGAAATGTAATGCATGTTAATGATTACGCTATTTAAATGTTTTGATAATTGAATAAAAGAATGTGTACTCATTTTATTCAATTTATATGTAAGATACATACATGTGTTACACCTTCTTAATATTTAATTCTTGTCTTTAAATTTCTTGAAAGATAGAAGGGAAAGATTGTTTGCTTTCAGATGTATATTTGTTTATCAAAGAAAGATTGCTTCCTGTCAGATAGGATTGGTTTTAACAAAACATTGGTTCTCTCTATTTTTATTCAATGAAAGATTGTCTTCCTTAAACATTATATTAATATCTTATGAGATATAAGAAGCCAGAATTAAAAAGGCGAAAGATTGTCTTCTGTATATATTTATTCTAGATTTATGTGAACAAATCTAGATAGGCTTGTGTTTGTGGAAAGTTAACTTCCGGGACAGGTGCCGAATATGGAATCTTAGAGAGAATAGTTGCTTTTTCCAACTATTTATTTTTGCTATGCATGTCATTATACTCGGCCGAGTAATGATTTGAATTATCCATAGAAATAGATGGAATTCTTTATTTTATGCTCTCTACCATATCCTTGATTGATAATGAATTCTTGTTTCTTAAAAGAATTAGAAAAATGAAAGTTCTTGTATCATCTAGGCACGCACCAGATTCCCTCTTGCCTTTCGAATTCTTTTGCTAAGCAATTCATGCAGGGTCGGGTATTCTTGATTGACCAAGAATTTCGGGGAAGCATAAGCTTCAAGGTTGGTTGGAAAAAGTGTCTGAATCTTGTTCTTGTCTTCATGCTAAAGATTACATTGACGATAGCTTGGGTTGCAGATCAACAGATGCATCTCACCCTTTACTTTGTATTATTTTGTTATTGAACTTATGACAACTTGAAATTTGTAAGTATTGTATGATTGAGATACTACTTATATCGATTTATTGAATGAAGAATTGTTATCTTTTATAGAAATTTTTTGTTTATTACGATCTAAATGGAATGATCAAATGAAGCAATGGATGGAAAAGTGGAATGAAATAGATTTATTAACTGATTTATGAGTTTATTTAAGAATAAAGAGTATTTTGGCTATTATTGAAGTTAGCATGATTTACGTCTTTACATTTTAGTAGTAGAGCATGGTTTATAACTCTAGGGCCTATGAGTCCGCTTCATGAATGAAGTCATGTGCTTGAAAAAATTTCTATTGGATAGGTAAGGCATGATACTTGCAAATAAAGTAGCACAAAGCCTTTTCAAGGTGAATTGATGACAACAACCTAGGAGAAGGAGGATGGTTGATTAAGGAAGAAGTATTTCCCTCCTACTATGAAATAAATTCAGGATATTCAAGATAAGGATGATAAGGTTGAGGAAAGTAGTTGTCTACTTCTAGGATGAAAGCAGAAAGGAATCAACTTCTAAACCAAGAAAGAAGAAATAGTTAACCAAGCGAGGTAGGGTAGCGAAAATCCCATCTACCATTCCCTTGGGAGATAAGAATATTTGGACCATCCTATTGAGGAGATAGATGAAGAATGCGCATCTCCCTACTGAGTCAAGTATATTTGGTTCAGATAAGTTGAAAGGATGTACCCCATTGACTCCATGAGAAAAGATATAAATTTGGGTGATATATTTTATGAACAATCGATAAGTAAAGTTGCTTTTTGCGAAATCAACATGGTGTCTGGATAGATTGAGAAAGAGTATCTCCTAGAATGACATACTTAATGGACACATTTGTCGGATGATAGTTTATTGAGTAAGAGTTGGGTACTTATATAGTAAGTTGTAAGTTGGGATTTTATAGATATAAAAATGCTGGTTGTTATTAGAACCTAGATGCTTGAGATGCTTGATTTATTAGACTGATAATTAATCTAACTTGTATCTTGCAAAAGATAATAGTCTATGTCTATAGTGTACTAGGAAGGTACTATTTGGATAGGAATTATGGATGATATGATGAAATCTTCATAGGACTATGTATTCTAGTTTGTGTCCTTATCTTCAAACATGAAATTGTAGGTACTATGTTTTATACTCTCTCTCGCACACTCTGGAAAAGATACCCCAAGGTGTTGTAACACTCCTTCATATGTGATTAGTCCTAGTCACTTAGTACATTTGATATGTATTCAATCTGATGCTTTATTTGATTTATTGATGAATTATTTGATCATTGATTTTTGGATTAGTTTTGACTTCTTGACTTGATTATATTTTCTATTTCATTTTCTAAATGGACAAGCTACCAATTTTCTATTTTGTGACCCTTGGTCACACTTAACTTAATGTTTCATTATGTGCATTTTATAATTTACTGTTGAAATTGATCACTTAACCTTTATGGTGGCTTATCTAATGTTTAAAATTTTTATTGTCTTTTGGTTGCATATTGCATTTTGTCCTTATCATGTTCATAGTGAACCCTTGATGGTATGTCCAAGAGAGTAAGAGCAGAGAGTGTATCAAACATAGGTGTTGTGTCAGTTAGGACAATAATACTATGTATTTGTGTAATTTTTAGTTTGAGTAAATTTAATGTGTGGAATAAGAGGATAGGCCTTGCAAAGGTAAATAAATTTTTACATACATATTTAGTAGATAGACAAATTCAAATTAGTTCATCAATTATATGAGATCTTACTTAGTTTTTACCTTCGAGATCATGTGACTGTGAAATATGTCTTTTGTTAAAAGTAAGTTTTGGAGTCTTAAACATCCAAGAATATATAGTCTTTGGCATGAAAACACATTTGAGATAATTAAGTATAAGGCTGTGCTAGTAGTTGTATAACCTATGTTATGATGTTAGGAAATTTTCTGTCATCATGGTTGCCTTATTATTTGTTGAATAAAAGTATACATAGTAATTTGGAAATCTTATGGATTGATAGAAGTAAGAGGTATGAAGCATATTGAGTTGGCTGGAATAGTTGGAAATAAAAAGGAAGTCAAATGATGGGTTCTCATAGATCAAGGAAATTTTATCTACCATGTTTACTATAAAGTCAAACTTGAGATAACAATAGATGTAGAATCACTTGGAAGAAAAACATTATTGAGGTTTTGAAAGTAGATATTTTGGATCATAGATTTGATAGATTTGAGAAAATAACTTGAGGGTAATTAAGAACGTCAATGAAGGATGTACTCACTTAGAGGCAGAAACTTGAGGAAGTAAATATTGCACCATATTTAAAACATTTGGAAATATCTAGTTAACCTAGAGATTGTTGATAAAGATGTGACAAACCTAAGAACTTTGGAAAAGATAGTTGAGTATGTGGCACAATGTTAGCAATTGAAAGTTGAGGAAGATCGTATAATAGGACTTTTGTATCAAACTTGAGTATAGGTAGCAGAAAACCAATATGAAATTTATTCAAGAATTGCTTTTGAGTAAGAACAAGCATGATATTATAGTTAGACAGTGTCAACATATTGACAAAGATTGCATATTTCGTACTTGGATATATAAAAAGATGAGTCATTAAATCTTGTGAAGACATTTACTCATTCAACTTATCAATTGCATAGAGTTTCAAAAATAGAAATATCAAATAGGAATGTTTGGATGACATTTTTGAATTGGACAATATTGAGTATATATTTGGGAACTAAATTAAATTGGCATGACATCTTTTCGTAGATGACCGAACAGAAAAAAAAAAAAGAAAAAGAAAAGAAAGAGTTAATTAGGTTGTGGAAAATTCTTTTTGATGTATCTCATGAATTAGAAATACGAATGAAAGAAATATTTGCCTTTGGACTAAGTTGGCACACAACAAAATCTTTTCATACATTTTTAAGGAATGATACCCATTATGATGCTTATAATATAAATGACAAACATTTGTCAGTTGGGATAGAATAAAGATAGGATCATCATTGGTTCTAATATGCTTAAAAGAAATGAATGAGCAAATGAAATTGGTCAAGAATATATTGGAAGAGATAGTCAACAAACAAGAAAAAGCTATGATAATAGAAACAAGACTCTCAGATAATTGTTACTAAAGAAGAAATTCTTTTGAAGGAGAAGCTTCATAAGAGCTTTATTTTATTTAGGAAATCATCAAAATTGGTACCAAGATATGTGGGACCCTTCGATGTGCTAGAAGTATGAATCCAGTTGCTTACAAATATAGGATCCAGGAATGGTGCTAGTGGAGCACATCCAAATTCTTGATCGGAGTAGCGTTAAGACTACTTAGCAGAGATTTTACTCAGTATTGGATCCAGTGGGACTGATATTTTGATCATAGTGCTATTTGGGAGGATGATGCGACGATTGACTATCATATTCATCTTTTGTTTTCTTAGAGTAGTATTTGCTTGATGCATGAAATACTTGAATACTCTGATTATGATTTACATGTTGTAAATTTGGATAGTATAGATGATACTATTATTGTTATATTTGATTGAGAAGATAATGTATGGTTAATGTTCATGATGTTGAGAAAGTATGTGCTTATTGATAGAATAATAAGACATCGAGACGATGTTTCTTTTAAGAGGGGAAGGATGTCACAAACCCTACTTTTCCATAATTATTTAATTACGAAAATAATGTTTATTTTTCAATGAAATTGAAATGAAATGAAAATAGATCTGTTAATGAAATAAGATAGGAGACCGAATGTACTAGAATGATTTATATACAATTGAATGATCAGTAATAATTTTTATTGTAAATTGGGATCACCATTGCTAATGAGCGATTGAGTGCAAGTGAATGTAGGAACTGGTGAACGTAGATGAAGGCGAGAACATGGTTCAGGCAGAGTTGTCTTAGCTCTTGTATATTGTTAGAATAGATGGAATCTCTCACACACTACATTAGGATTTATAATTGCATCTTGAAAATATGGATGATTTAAATGACCTTATTAGTGTTTGTTCAGATTGAAATGATGAATTTGGAATGAGTAGTAGATTGATTTAAATAATTATAAATGTGCATTGATTGCATGATGTGAGTGGTGATTGAATTAAATCTAAGTTGTATGAGTGATTATGAAATATTATGCTTTATTGTTAAAAGAGATAAAATGTGTAAATGATTCGAAAATGAATATTGACCCTATGTTTATATGTTCTTTTTGTTCAAATATGTATAAATGTATAAAATATCGTACTAATGAGTTTACTTTGGTAATTTTTTGGATTAAATATCATAAAGTCATTACATATCACCGGAAATGTCTGAGAATGTCCACATCAAGGCACCTTAGGAGGGTGCAGTCACCAAAAATATACAAATCCACGAGTATCTCCACTTATGGGAAGATGATTACAATAGTTACATCATATTTTTATGAACAAAAAAGATCAAAATAGAGAGTTCTAACAGCCTATATGAAAGAAATTTCAGAATTTGGAGAAGAGTTGTCTCCCACTGGTGGGATCCAAGCCACCCAACCCATATTTCCATCCTTCCATATTTCCATATGGCCATCAAGTATGTCCTGCTTATGAGATGTTCTGATGAATCAAGTCAGCTTCCTCTCGAGAAATTTCCATGTGTAGGTGTCTACGGTCCATCTGTCTCATGAAGGCCATGAGTGCTTGCTCAAATGCAACCTTTCTTGGTTCATCTCTCTCCCATGAGAAGCCGTGAGACATCTCTCTGATGTAAACAATGGTGACACCTTCATTTATCCATCTATCAAAATTTTCTGAGTCTAGCTTTATAACCACAGTGACCTGCATTAAGACAGTATGTAAAATGAGTCTCCTAAGAGACTCAGTGAGGTGCTTGGTGCTATTATTAAAGACATCATCATTACGGTA
This sequence comes from Cryptomeria japonica, assembly GCF_030272615.1. Classification (NCBI taxonomy): domain Eukaryota; kingdom Viridiplantae; phylum Streptophyta; class Pinopsida; order Cupressales; family Cupressaceae; genus Cryptomeria; species Cryptomeria japonica. The sequence continues at coordinate 278,609,512 of NC_081415.1, read as the reverse complement.
TTTCCAAATGAGCCAAAGAACTTCTAAAGATAAACAAGACCAGAAGATATTTGCAGTTTTCGTGCAGCCCTTAATGTAGCCTAAAACAACATTTATGATTTCAACACAATTAGCATCCAAATATAGACCGAACAAGTTCCAAATTTCCTTTGCAAAGTGATAGTAAAAAAAAATATGTTTCACAGTTTCTGGAATTCTACAAATTTTGCAGTTTAGGTAGTTACCCTTCTTGTCCTTAATGGGGAGTTTATTTAACATCAGTCTCCAGCCAAAGAACTGTTTTTTAGGTTTTCACTTTGGTAATTTGAAAATAGTATAACATATATATGTATATAAGATATTAAATCAATCATATACATACATATCTATATAGATATTATATATGATCGTGAAATTTAATTACGTCATGAATTTTGTTTATACCTATACGTAATCATTTGAGATTAAATAAATATATATACGTATTATATATATGTATATGAGTTCTAATAATAATTCAATCATGTACTTATAAATACGTATGTAATTATTGTGTATGTAAATAGATTTATGGAATTAAATTATTTAATGAAAATCCTATATATACATATATATGGAAAATTATTTATTAAAGAATATGTTACCAAGTTTAATGTTTATATAAATATAAATAAAATTAAAAATTAAAAATTAAAATTAAAATTAAAACTAATAATAACAAATGATTTATTGGTGTTCGGTTAGTTTTTTTTAAAAACAAAAAAATTAAAACTTAATGAGGGTGGCCGATAGTAATATCGACCAAGTTTCATCACCGAGGCAAACAAAAGTCGCCATATCGAAAGAGCACCACTTCACACAAAGATAGAAGATCATCCATATTGCCTTTGTTGTCATGGATGCCATCAATTTGTCTTTAATGCATGTATCGTTTTGCCCAGCTCACACTTCCACTGTGAACAATCGTCTATGACCGAAAATACCGAATGCTTGATCTCAGTAGAAATTCGGGGAACCAACCGAAGTCAACCAACACTTGGTGCAACGATGGAGTTGAATTATTAGTAAACCATTAATGAGGGTGGTCGATAGTAATATCGACCACTCCCCATATTTAAAGGGAGGGGTCGGTATTACCACCGACCACTCCTCCCATTTTATATATATTCCACGTACCTAACACCTTACAAATAGGAGGGAATTAAACAAGTACGTTATGTTGAGTTTAATGCAAACTGTGTTGATTTATAAGTGACATATTTGGAATCCACATATTTGATATGGTGGTAGGTTTTTAATACAAGACATAGTCAACAAGTAAATGTTATAAGGAAAGTCGACTTAGTAAGAGATAATTATGAATTTAACAACTTTAGTGATGTGGTGTCATGAAATGGATAATGAATAACTTTACATGGTGAACACATAGGTGTTCAAATTTGATTAGGAATGTTACGTCATAATAAAACCATGAGTGGATCATTTAGAATCAATCCACCACTAGGAGAGATAGCCTGAAAGTAGGAAAGTGGGTAGATGACAACACTATATATATAGATCATTGAGTTGAAAGAAAAGGGAAGAGAGGAAGTTAAAGGGATGCAACAAAGGATTGTGAAATAGAATGTGGAAGAGAAGAGTAGAGGAAATTTAGATGTGATTATGACCAAGTCGTAAAAGATCAATGAAGATTATCTCCGATTTAGCGTCGGACTTAGGGGTTAGCCTCTTGAATGAGTGTTAATTAATTTATTATTATTAGAGAAATTCTCAGGATATAGAAAGGATGAGGACTAGGAATAGAGAGCTTGTGAGATAGAAGAGTGTTGAGGAGGAAAGCAATGGAATCCAAACGTATTGCAGACAATTTGAAGTTATCAGGGATCATAATAGACATGGATCCTGTTTCTTGAGGTAGGCTCAAATCTAGTATGTTTTGTTGAAGAGATTTAAGAGATAAAGAATGATATTGTTTTAGATTTATGAAATATTTGAATGGAAGAGTTAGAGTCACAATATGAATCATTTTTAATTGTTTAAATTACGGTCATGCAAATATAGATGCAATAATAATATATTTTATGAAATTTTGTTGATAAAACTTAGTGAAACTCTTATAAATTAGATCACTCAATCCTCTAGAAACAGAGTAAGAGGATAGAGAGAGAAAATCTGAAATTGGACTGCGAAGAAGATGAAATACTAGGATTATGACTTATTAAATAGTGAAGTTGATTTTGATATCACAAGAAAAGACTTACACTTTCGAATTTGATCTTTGCATGAAAAGTGAAGATGGTTATTAGGTGTCTCATTTGAAAGGCCATATAGATAGGCGCTTTATGAATTTTCATCATGTTAGATTGTTGTTATGAAAAATTAGTCAAATCAGTGAGTTGAGTTCTTAAATCATGAAAAGTCACATATTAGTATTAAACTAAATATGTTGTTCGAGAAAAGAGGCAAATGAACCAAGACACAAGGAAAGATAGAGAGCTTAGATGATATAAACTTAGAATTATAAACCATAAGAAATGGAATGCATGTTAATGATTACACTATTTAAATGTTTTGATAATTGAATAAAAGAATGTGTACTCATTTTATTCAATTTATATGTAAGATACATACATGTGTTACACCTTCTTAATATTTAATTCTTGTCTTTAAGTTGCTTGAAAGATAGAAGGGAAAGATTGTTTGCTTTCATATGTATATTTGTTTATCAAAGAAAGATTGCTTCCTGTCAGATAGGATTGGTTTTAACAAAAGATTGGTTCTCTCTATTTTTATTCAACAAAAGATTGTCTTCCTTAAACATTATATTAATATCTTATGAGATATAGGAAACCAGAATTAAAAAGGCAAAAGATTGTCTTCTGTATATATTTATTCTAGATTTATGTGAACAAACCTAGATAGGCTTGTGTTTGTGGAAAGTTACCTTCTGGGACGGGTGCCGAGTATGGAATCTTAGAGAGAATAGTTGTTTTTTCCAACTATTTATTTTTGCTATGCATGGCATTATACTCGGCCAAGTAATGATTTGAAATATCCATAGAAATAGATGGAATTCTTTATTTTATGCTCTCTACCATATCCTTGATTGATAATGAATGCTTGTTTCTTAAAAGAATTAGAAAAATGAAAATGCTTGTATCATCTAGGCACGCACCAGATTCCCTCTTGCCTTTCAAATTCTTTTGCTAAGCAATTCGTGTAGGGTCGGGTATTCTTGATTGACCAAGAATTCTGGGGAAGCATAAGCTTCAAGGTTGGGCAGAAAAAGTGCCTAAATCTTGTTCTCATCTTCATGCTAAAGATTGCATTGACGATAGCTTGGGTTGTAGATCAACGGACGCATCTCACCCTTTACTTTGTATTATTTTTTTATTGAACTTACGGCAACTTGAAATGTGTAAGTATTGTATGATTGAGATACTACTTATATCGATTTATTGAATGAAGAATCATTATCTTTTATATAAATTTTGTGTTTATTACGATCTAAATGGAATGATCAAATGAAGCAATGGATGGAAAAGTGGAATGAAATAGATTTATTAACTGATTTATGAGTTTATTTAAGAATAAAGAGTATTTCGGCTATTATTGAAGTTAGCACAATTTACGTCTTTACAAAGCACCCCTATCATACTGATGAATTTTGAAAATTTAGCATAGAACTGCCATGCATTGTTCTGATAATGAAAATTTAAACTAGAAAATAGGGAATTTGGTGAGCAAAATCCCAAAATTTAGCCCTTGATTTGCTTCAAACTTACAAGAAAGAGAGGAAATTCTTAAAGAATGCCAATGGTTGATCTATGAATACCTTGAATTCCTCTTGAAACCTACAATAAAACTTTTCAAATTGCCTAAGAAAAACTTGGAGAGACTAAGAAAGTTCAAACTGCAAGAGAAAAGTGTAAAAAAATAATATGCCAATGCCTCTACTTATAGGAAACTTGAATTCCTTTCTTGATTTGTCCTTTTTCTTTAATGAATTTCTCAATCCCTATTTTTAATCCTTCTAGAAGTCTTCTTCCTTAGGCTAATTTCTTTAAGGCAATATTTTTTGTTTTAATTGTTTTTTGAATTTCCCTTCATTCACTTCCTTAGGTGAATTTCTGTTTTTCCATCTTTCATGGCTTTACTTGACTTTGGTAAATTTGAATTTCCTTGAATTCATCCCAAGTTTGATGAATTGCACAAGTGTTTGGCTTTTTCCCTTGCTTTATTCTTCTTTATCCAAGTTCAAACTTCTCTTAATTCCTTGGCCTTTATTTTTTTCTTTTAAATTTAATCCATCTCATCCTTAAGCTAGGTGAATCGCTTTATGTTGACTTGGCAAGATTAAATTCATTCTATTTCCTCCAAGTTTGAACTTCTCCCTTTCAATGCATTCGCTAAGTTCAATTAAATTTCTTAGTTTGGCGAATTATTCCCAATTCTTGGCTTTTTGATTTAATCCAAAACTTTGCCAAATGGATCGGGTGAATTTGTAATATCCTAGGGAGTTCTACCTTAAATATTTCAAAATACCTTCACTTGGTAGGGAGAACTTTGGCTAGGGTTTGAAATTTTCATACTTAACCAAATTTCAACCTTCTTCATTTCAATTTGTGCTAGCACTTATCCACCTTTCACCATAATTTTCAACTTAACCTCTGGAATTGATCTTCAGGAACAAATTTTAGACCTGTTGTCCTCTGGATGACATTTTCTTTGGAATTGGAACTATCAAAACCCAAAAAGAAAAAAGCAACTTTCTATTTTAGAAAAAAACATTTTGAAAAAGAAATCTCCTAGAATGGCCCCAAAGTGCCAAAAACAAAACTTTCTAAATTTAGAAAAAAGACAAAAAGCAAAATTCCTAAAAAAAGCAAGTTGTCAAAATTGACACCGAGGAATTGCGATTTAACTCCTTTGACTCTTTCGAGACCATTCGTAGCATCAAATCACCCTTTTGACCATTGCTTCACCATTTGAGTTTAAAGACTTCCCCATATTTCACAAAGTTTGACTCATTTCTGAGTCTCTGAGACGGGAGACCAAAACCTTAACCCGAACAAATGGAAAAAAAAGAGGGGGTCCCCATTAGCAATGGGGGAAATGTGTGATTACGTCACAATAGGTTTGATGGTAGAGGTAACAAGAAATGACATTCCATCAACTGGAACTAGTGTTGCTTAAGCAAGAAGATGGGTGCTTTGGGGTTAGGATCTTAGGATGTAGGGCATTGCATTGGCTGCTAAATGGAACCTTCACGCTTTGGAAGGTAATGAACCTTGGAAAGTTCTTGTTAGGAATAATGTTAGGCTAGTTATCCCTAAGAAGGCTAAGACATGGAAGTTGCTCCCCCTCAATGACCTCATAGCTAGGCTTCTAATACATTTTCAAGCCTGGATGGAAGGCCCCTTGGGGTGGACTACCTGGGTTGACAACTAAACATTGGCCAGTGTCTATTGAGTCATGCGTTGGTCTCTTTTTGTATGGTTAAGAAATGTATGATCAATCATTGTATGAGTCAAATGTATATGGCCAAGAATAGTAGGAGTAATTGTATAGGCCCATTTTTAGTATAGGGTTGTATAAGTCTGATAGGAAATATCATACTATTTCTTGGTCTTTTTATCTGATATAGTGATATCTATTTAATTGATACAATGATAATAATTTATTGATGTACAAAGTTCTATGTGTGTGTGTATGAGTGTGTATTCTAATATGTGGTCGGTTGTGTGGTTGGTTAGCTTGTGTGGTCAGCCCAAAACAAATAATAATGTGATATTAATAGATAACAAAATGGAGTTGACCATCTATAAGGTAATGCTATTATGTTTTCCTTATTTGGTCTATAATGTATTTTCCTCGTTAGGGGCAGCCCCATGCATTCATTTATTTGCCTATATTTGATTATATTAAGATATGACTAGGATTTCTCTAGGGTTTATAAATGTTGCAACCAGGGATTAGAACAGGACATGCCACATACTCTATCAAAACCCTAATCAATCAAATAGAAGCTTTAGGCTTTGATACCACTTGATCCATAAACCATTAAGTTAGTACCTCTAATGACACTTAAAACATGAATTCCTATATTAAATTTCCCTTAGAATTCTAAATCATAGATGAAAAAAATGCATAACTAGCGAGTACTCATGAGTTTAAAACTGCAATGAGTGTCCCCCTAACAAATCATTAATGATAGTTGATAAAAAATCACCAAGAAATCACTAAAAAATCATAAATTTTCATGAAAAGATTGCCTAAATGAGCATAAACTCATTTTTTTCACCTAATTGTAAAAACTATATATTGGTGTTTAAAACATTTTTAGAAAAAAAGTGCCAAATACACAATCTTGTCTTAAGTGACAAAATTGTGAAAATAGCATGCACCATGAAGATTTATGTGGTTTCAAAGGCCTTAATTTGGCCTAGGTGTTAGGAGCTTTGACCGTCACCAATGGCTACGAGAATCCTTAGGATCTCAACCACAAGGGCTTCAATTAGGCACCATCCAATGGTCCTTCCTCCTAACCTTCCAAGGTCATTACCTCAATAAATTCTTTCTCTAGTCCTCTCTTGAGGTCTCTACACAAGAGCAATCTGATTTGTCAACAAGGAGATACAACTCCTCACAACAAGCCCAACCCCTAAGACCTTCTCTAGCATCTACTTTCACTTTTCAACTAGGATCTTCAACATATGTCCATAGAGAACATGTGTGGGCGTTTTATCATGTTCTACAACCATAAATCATCCAATCATTCCCCTTGAGGGTATGAAACAAGTTCCCAATACTCTTTTGTTCAGCTAGACCTAGTAGGAGACCTAATTCAATTAGCCCTTCTAATTGACTTTTTGGCTTGAATTTCCAATTTTCCTTAACAAAGCCCAAATAAATCATAGATACTGACACCCATTTGGGATCTCCATGAAATACCACAAAATTGCATATGGTTTATGAGTTTGACCGGGTCAACCAAAACTGTGTCAAAACTAGGCTAATTAGGTCTATTCCATGAGGGTTTGTTCTCATTCACAAATAGTGATTATTCAAGGCACAAAGACTGTATTTATAAACTTTTATATTCTTGGGAACTCTAAAATAACTCTTGGTTCACACCCGCACACTCCATACACTTCTCTGCAACTCAATTTCTACATAGATCAGGCTTGTCACATCTGAATGCCAAGCCTAGGGTTTGGTGGCAAAATTCAAGGGTTTCTTTGCTAGATCCAAAATCAAGTCCATTATAAAATAAACACAGTGCCCTAACATTCCCCAAGAGATTGGCCAAATCTGATGTGATAATGTCAGGTTAACGCCATTTAATTCCAAAACCCTGGGTTTGTGCAGTCTCCTGGACCGGTCTTCACAAAACTTGCAGTACCTTAAACAAATGAATACCAAAAAAAACAAAAACCAAAGGTATTTTGAAGTTAACTCATGAGATAATGTTTCTATGGCATTAGATTGCTTCTTTCAATTCAGATATGGCTCTGCATTCACAGTGAACTTTTCAGGAAAAACTCAGAATTTCTACAAAACAACTCCTTCTCATTCATGCTAGACTTCATCATTACATCCAAAATCGACAACAAAGGACTTAAACATCCATCCCCCAAATGTCCCAGCTGAAATTTGAGCTAGTTGGATGTTAGAAGGCAACCAATCCAAGTTGTCATCAAGTTGTAATGAACACATGTTTACAACTTTGCACAATTATGAGGTGTCTTAACAATTGTCACTACAAAGCCACTCAAAACAACCTATTAGGCTCAAAAAATGCCTAAGACTCCTCTATCCTCTATTAGGCATAGATGAAAGTGATTGAATCTCATGACCAGAAGTGGTTCCACGAGTACATGACCTCAAAGGTGGCCATTTGACCTCATGGCCTTATTACAAATAGTGAAAAGAACAAAATGACAAAGATGAACATCAAGTGAACCTTAAAACCTACCAAGGGATCCTAGATCAACTTTGGAGTTTGTAGGGAGGGGTGCTCCTACACCACATTTCCCTTGGAACCCATGAGGGCTACTGTCCCTCAACCTCATAGGGGATGTCACCCCAAAACCTCCCATGTGGGCTGCTACCCCTCAACCTCGTTGGGGGTGTTGCCCCTAGAGCTCCACAAGGGGCCATTCTCCCTTAACCCTGCTAGGGGTGTTGCTTCTCAACCCCATTGGGTTCTCCACTCCCCACTACTTATTGGGATCTCTTATCACACAAGAAACTTGACTACAATGAGGGGGTGATGAGGGATTAGGATATAACTCTTAAGATTGAACTAATTTAGAGGATATTATCACAACTTGCCAAAAATCTCTTTAGATGAGACAATTCTACATATGACATGGCTAGGGGAAGTGACATAATAACTCATTTAGAGGATGAACTTGTTTCTTGGTCTATTATATGTATTAAACTCTAATATTGATTTATGTATGATAGAAATAGTAACACGTTCTACAAATTTAGCAATATGTGTGTTTTTGAAGAACTTTTTTTTAAAATTATGTATTTTCAAATGTTCAATAATTTTGTCAAGTTATTGCCAAGCTTTTCCTCCAATTTTTTTTGAGTCTCGAGTTTTAGAAATTTTTGGGCTAGTCGAATAATTGTCAAGTACGACTTTTTCAACTATGTTCTCAACATCTACTCTTGAAAGAATTAAATGCCTTCTAAAATTATGAAATTTAAATTACAAAGAAAATGCCAATTAATAGAACACATACACACAAATAATTAGATGGCATAACATATAGATTCATTTGGAGAAAATCCAAAATGATTAAGAAAAAACTTTAAGGGTATATTTTTAGCATCCCAACACTATTTGGCATCAATAAATGTAGCACAATGCCTTTTCAATGGTCTTTTGGAGTGATGCAGTGAAATCTTCACACTCCCTCATGGAATGATCACATAGAGTCACATTCTTGAGACCACCAAACCTTTACATTGATTCAATGTTCCTCTTTTATCCTTTCTCTAGTTGCTTAGCACAATGTAATATAGATGGTTGCATTAGAATAGGATCAACACATTTGAAATTTTCCAATTGCTCACTCTTCCATATTGCCACACAAAGGACCACCATTTCAAGTCCAAGAATCATTAGCAAGTTATATAAATAATTAATCTCTTGCCATGCATGCATCGACGACGTGGCCTCATGAAAGTCAATGATAATGGCTTGTGTCATATGGTATTATTCAGCCCTAACGTTGCTCACATGAGTAAAAAGACCAATAAACACAACCTCAACAATATGTGCTTTTGAACAACACTTTTGTGGCAACTGAAGTCATGATTTAGACGACACAGTTGATCTTCAACAACACTTTGGTAGCAACTAAAGTCACTTTGGCAGCATAGGTAATCTTCAACAACTACATATCCAACTTCCCTATAACATATGATGAACAAATTGTGCCTCCACAATTGTAATGACAATGTTCCAAATCATTACCAAGATTCTTGTAGAACTTTCCTTCAATCATGAACTCACTATATATACATTCTGACATTCAATATATATTGCTGAAAGCAATTTGCAGCTTCTCTATTGTAATATTCCTCCTAAATTCATTACCACAAATTTTCAGTATTTCCAAACCTCATTTTTGTCAAACAGTTTCGAGACCTCTGAGAGTGACAAGTTTTCCTTGTTGCAGCTTTTTATTCTTAGATTCGTAAATGATTCATTCCATGATAGCAATAATAATAATAACGTATCAGAAATGGAAACTCACAACATTATATTCATGAGATGAGCGAGTGTGATATACTAAACAGTAGCAGGAATTCTTCATTAAATGATACTGCGGTAGTAACAAGTTACACAGAAATCTAGTACTGAACAGCCTGAAACAATGATTTATAAAAATGAAAACTGATCTCAGATTTGACCAAGAATTGCTCACCTTCATCGCTGATTACAGAGACTAGCCATGGTGAATAGACATCCCCACAAACTCCTCCCCGCTCACATTATGATGAGCTTCCCACGATGTACAAATAAAAATTATTGTTTTAAACATAAAATATCAATTTTTGTGTGTTTATATATTAATAATTACAATACATTGTATCAATAGTTGTGACTTTAAAGTTGTTATTGCTATGAAATGTACTATTAGTTGTAAAAAGCAACCAATCATTTGATGCCACATCAGCTGCACAAGTATAGGGGCCTCTTTTGCACAATTATTGGTCTCACTTTTTTTTGGTTGTTTTGGACACCTTGGCAAAAAACATGCTGATGTGGCACCATACTTGATGATGTGGCCCTGAAATCTTAGTTATAAGTAGGGGACTTGTAAATTAAGTTGTTGTAAAAAATTGGGAGCAATTTGAAATTTCAACGTAGGATTTTGAGAAGTGCGAAGTTAGGGTGCACAACTACTGGGTCCTCTCCCTTAATTTTGAATACTTTTAATACTAGCAATCGTGCCTTGGTGTGCAATGGGTACACCTTGTAGAAGTTCAGTTAGTAAACATTTTGGTGTAATTTTTATGCACATTTGTGTATAGATGAGGTTAATTGGTAGGTCGTTTAGCAAGTGATGTTGTTTGTGCAATAAAGGTCTTAATGGAGAAGTGATAGCTTCAAATCAACTATGCATCCACTTACAAGGATCCAAACATGATTGAAAAAACCTCTATATTAGGAGGATAATTAGGTTCCATTATGAATAGGACCATGTTGTATTTGTAATAGGGAGAGCAAGGGAAAGATATTGATAAAAGGAGGGAGAAAAAGAGGGGGTAGATTGAGAGAGGGAGAGAGGGCTAAAGACATAGAGATAGAGATGATGATAGAGAGGATAATAGAGAGGAAGATAGAGACAAAGCTAGAGATGCAGATGGAGAAATATGGAGAGAATAAAAGAGAGAAAAATATGGAATAAATAAAAACATAGAGAGGGGGAGAGAGATCTATAATGTGTGTGTGTGTGTGTGTGAGAGAGAGAGAGAGAGAGAGAGAGAGAGAGAGAGAGAGAGAGAGAGAGAGAGAGAGAGAGAGAGAGAGAGAGAGAGAGAGAGAGAGAGAGAGAGAGAGAGAGAGGATATATAGAGAAATAGAGAGGGGGAGATATAGGGGTAGAGAGATATGGAAGAAATAATATGGAGAGCTATAGATAGAGAGATAAAGTGATATAAGTATAGAGGTCTATGAAGAGGGAGAGAGAGAGATGTGGATGGATAAAGAGAAGGGGGCATGTTGAGAGAGAGAGAGAGAGATTGGAGTAGACAAAAGAGCAAGGTAGAGATAATGATACATAGATAGAGAGGGGGAGGGATAAATAGGGAAATAGAGATAGAGGTGGCATGAGTGAGAGAGGAAAGAAGGTGACATAAACAAGCAATAACTGCAACAATTAATTTTCTTCAACATTAAATTATAAAATGAATTGGGTGCATCCCGTCAAATGAGGTTAATGCATGTCACATGCAGGGAGACAAATTTTATTCTTCAAATTTAAAGTCTATGTAGTAATATTACAATCATAGAGATAGAGATGGAGATGGAGAATGAGAGCAATATGGAGAGAAGAAAAGTGAGAGATAAATATGGAATAAATAAATACATAGAGCTTAGGGGAGAGAGATAATAAGAGAGATGGAGAGATAGAAAGATAAAGATGGAGATAAGACATGCTATATAGAGAAATAGAGAGGGAGATATATAGGGGTAGAGATATGGAAGAAGAAATATGGAGACCTATAGATAGAGAGATGAAGTGATATAAGTATAGAGGTCTATGAAGAGGGAGAGGGAGAGAGAGAGAGAGAGAGATGTGGATGGATAAAGAGAAGGAGACATACATCTAGATATAGAGGGGAGGATTTGAAGATAGATATAGAGATGAGGATAGAGGGCAAATACGATAGATATAGAGAGAGAGGGTGGATAGGGAGAGAGAAATAAAGTGAAATAAAGTGGGATAGTTAAATCAAGGGATATATATATATATATATATATATATATATATATATATATATATATATATATATATATAGAGAGAGAGAGAGAGAGAGAGAGAGAGAGAGAGAGAGAGAGAGAGAGAGAGAGAGAGAGAGGTAAATATAAAGAGATAAATAGGGGTATAGGGAGAGAGGGAGAGAGAGAGAGATTGATTGATGGAGTGGATAAAAGAGAAAGGTAGAAACAATGAAATATAAGTAGAGAAGGGGAGGGATATAGATAGAAAAATAGAGATAGAGGTGGCATGAGTAAGAGAGGAAAGAAAATAACATAGATAGGCAATAATTGCTTCAATTAATTTTCTTCGACATTAAATTCTAACAAGAACTGGGTGTGTCTTAACAAATGAGGTTAATGCATATCACATGTAGGGAGAAAAATTTCATTCTTCAAATGTAAAGTCTATGTAGTAATATTAAAAAGATGGTATAGTAGCAATCAACGAGAAATATATATAGAATAATAAGTAAAGAAATATGTATCATCATTCTGTATGTCTTTATGAGATGCAATTAAGCTAGATTTTCATAAGGTGTATGGCCGATGTTTCGTTGGCTTTTCATTCCTAATCATGTCACCTAACTATATTAATTAGGATCTTGTCCTAATTTTTCATTCACATTTAGAATACTATTCTTATACATTTTGATTATATTTATTATTATGTATTATGTTTTTATATTAAAATTATTAAATATAAATATAATATAACCATATTTATTATTATATATCTAAATATATATAAATTGTTTTACTATTATATATTTTATTCTATAATAAAAATAATATATTTTTAAATAGTACTAATCAAATCAACATACAAAAAATCCAATAGTATTATTATAGTCATTAAGTCGGTCATTGACTCCACCAATTTGCCAATGGCTCTTTTTTATTGCTTTGGGACGACATAATAGAAAAATAAATAGACAAATTTGGTGGAGGATAATATTTTTTCATTATAAAATAGGTCGCAATTTATCTTCTATGGCGAGCATTTTCAAGAATTTGGCGAAGGCCAGGTCGAGAATAGATTTATTTACATGTAATAGTACCTTCTATCATTAAAAAAAATTACATGATAATTTATCACCTGATCTTCAACACTAAAAATATATAAGCTGTGATATCTAACATATATACAGCGAACTGATCATATTCCATGAGATGATATATAACTTGGGAGGATTTGTGTCTGCCAGAGATACTCTGCAATGATCATATGCTAGATCTTCTTGCATGGTGTTGGGGACATTATCAATTTTTGATTGTCTATCTCATATAAAAAATACTTTCGGCACTGTAAAAATGTCAATCTATAGTTAGATATTTATTTTTTAAAGTTTCAAATTTCTGATGTAAAGGATTTCGAGGCCCTTTCACAACCTGTTTTCATTTAATAAAAAAATAATCAAATAAGTTCACTATCAATTATGTGAAGTCAATGTGAACTCCAAAGTAAATCTATTAACTAGATGAAATTGGGATTTTGTCCAATCCACCAACTTAAGGTTTCTTGGCTCGCACACACAAGAAGCTCTCACAAAAATTCTAGAAAAATAACAAGTCAAGGATACTAAAATGACTTGCCTTGACTCGCACACACAAGAAGCTCTCACAAAAAATCTAGAAAAATAACAAGTCAAGGATACTAAAATGACTTGCCTTCACCTACTTTTAAAAACAACTAACAAGGTTTATCTTCTTTTTAATCTTTCAAAAGAAACACTTTATTTAATAAAGTAATTTTATATTATTTATTTATTTATCCAAAAGTTAATTAAATGATTAAAATCTTAAAAATAAAAAATAAAAATTAAATGATTAAAATAAAATTATCTTTAAGATTTAATTTATTGGGGCAATTTTAAAATATTTAACATAATTTATTCTCTTATAATCTCTCACCTTAGCCTACAAAATAAATGAGCTAGATGACTCCACTAACATACAATGTGTTCTGGTAATGGGTTTGAAGTTGGATATATTGTTGCTTCTGTAAATCTCGTGATCACAATGGAATCATAGTAGAGTTGTGACAATCATTTTTAGCCTTTGTTATCACTTAAATTAATGTTTGCATCCTTTAGATTAGTGCGTTTCATCTTGGATTTTCCTTTTCTTCCATAGGTAGTATGTTGGAGGATGATTGGGTCAGTGCAAGAAGCTGAGTCCATTTTTTGGCCAAAAAGTGGAAGTGTTTTCCCTGATTTTCAGATTTTGCCACATTTGATCTAAAAATTTGAAGCACTTGGAGATTGAATCTTGAAAAAAGTCAGTAATACAAAATATATCCCTCTGAGTCTACTTTCCAAATATGTAATTTATTTTAATACCCAAATAATAGAAATTGAATTTCAAAATGGATTTCTAAAAACCACTTTTTAAAAATGCATGTTTCAGGACCATACCATGCACGTGTACGACCCACACTTTTTGATACAAATAAAAGTATTTTTTCAAACCACCTTGGGAAATGATTTGTAACATACTCAAGATTTATGAGCATATGTTTTTTGTATTTTTTTTTTAATATTTAATTTTTTATTGGCCTTAATTATTGTTTTAAAAACTTGACGTGTACAACTCACATAATTTGACTTAAACATCATTTTTTGAATTTTTTTCTTAAATAGAAATTAATTTTGTGTAGATTGATGACATATAATTTTTTTTTCAAAAAATATTGAAACAAACAAGTTATTAAATAAACAAAATTAGTTGATATTTCAAGTTTATGGACCAGATTCAGTATAAATTAAATGAAAAATAGAAAAAATTATCAATTTTTTTTAAAAATTACATATTCAGAATCTACATAGTATAATGTGAAATGGGTTTTAATTTCGTGAAAAAATTCTCTAAAATAGGCATGTAAAATATTGCAGAAGTCTGTATTTGTGCTTTCATTGATCCAAGTTTGAATTTGCAGGTCCAAGTCTAAGGTCCGAGCATTCCATGCCTATCCCAGACCTAAATCCAAGGCAGAAGGCAGGTTGTGGGGTCAAATTTCACAAAACGGGGGCCCATTCTTCTTGCCTCTTCACTACAACTATTCAGAAAAAATAAGGAAACTAGGTCAAAAAAAAGGGGGAAAAGTGTTTTTGAAAACAGGAGCCCGTTTCTTTTACATAGCGGGCCCCCATTTTGAAAAGGAACGTGGGATCATTATTTTTTGCCTCGAGTCCCCGTTTTAAAAAAAATGGGCCCCCGTTCTTGGCAGGGCATTTCCCAACAAGCGGACTTCCCCCTTAGTGGGACAAATGTTCTTGCACTTACCCGATTAAAGAAGTTCTTTCTTGATATAGTAGAGATTTTTTATGTTATTGTAGATATCTTGGTGCAACATAAGAGCATGTTGGAGATTCATGTGGTTTCATGGATGGTTATGATGCATCTCTTTGTTTGGCCCTTTGTAGTTAAATCTTGTTTAGATTGGTCATGATAAAGTGTTCGACAAGTGGGACAATGTTGATAATTATGGTGTCTCAATCTTATCCATTCTTGACATTAAATTTATTTATTTAATGTCTTAATTTTAATTTATTGCTCATCATATTTTGTCATCTAGTGTGACATGACATAGTGAGTTGTCTTCACATTGGGAGGTAACATGGAAGATGAAAATAATATATTTTGTCCTTATATGGGCCAGCAGATGTCCTACTTTGGTATAGATATTTTGCTATGTGTCAATATCTTAGAAACTTCAAGTGAAAATCATTATTCGTTGACAGATTCTAATAGAAAGTTGGACAAATATTAGAAGGCATATTGGGTTATGATGAGTTATAAGAGAATCAATTAATTATAGTCATTTATGCTAGATTGTATCATAATTGTGAGTGTTATCATATATGGCGGATTCTATGACAACCATAAGGTGCATTAAATCATCTATCATACCAATATTAACAAAAAACAAGTGCCCAAGTTTGGAGGTATGTGAGGGGATTAAATAATGGTGTACAAGCTTCATTTACATGCTTACAAGTGGTTGGAAAATGTGCCACTTGAGGATTTGGACGAACCTCTCTTTTGGCTTTGTCTATAAGCTACCTCAAATTTGTATTTTTCTATATATTGTATGTCTTCTATGTGGGTTTAAGAAAGAGGAGTGAGGTCATTGTTCTTTGCAGGGTTATATTGTAATTTTTTCTCTAGAAGAGGAAGATGTAGACTCCATGTAAAATCTATGATCCTATAAGTGTATTGTAACAATTTGTTACACCCCATTTTGACATTACTATTTACTGTTACTTATTTTAGTTAAAATACTTTAAGCACATGAATATGCTTTGAATATATTTATCTTGATTTGGAAATCAGATGAATGAATGCACAATCATTCCTATATTTTGAATATTTAAATATGAATATATTGCTGGCATTTGGCATTATAACAGACAAGGAGAGATTGTTGGCATTTTAATAAGGATATTGAGAAGGTTGTTGATGATTATGGATAAAACTGATTAAGGATGTTTACTGTCTTAATATTATTATTTTATCATTGATGTCAAGAAATTGATTTTCTAATTCAGTATGATGTTGCCATATCTTGAGAAGTATGATTTGAAGAGTATAAAGATGTCGGTAAAAGACACAGAAAGAATATGATGGATAAGGGGAGAAATAAGTTATTCAATGGGCAACTATTACTGAGTTAGACAATGATGAGATCATGATGATTAGATTGTTTTGATATCCTACATATGTTATTGATTGAAAGGTTAATAATATACTATGTTACCGAGCAAAGAACCTAGTCAGTAAACCCTAAGGTTATCGCTATCGATTAATGAAGGCTGAATGTCTACCGAGTGAAGTTTAGTATTTATCGAGTTGCAATCGAGTAATAACATAATGCATTGAATGAATAAAAGCATTATTTAATGAAGGAAGCTGATGAGCTGGCTATGATTAAATGATTGGTATGCCGTGAATGAAGTTTGTTAAAGAATCTATGGCAAAGGATAATTGGTAGGAAGATCTACAGCTCAGATTGAACCGCAATACCCTAGCACAAGTTCCAAGAAATATATGCAAGTTCCAAGGCGGGGTAAAACATTTTCAGATCTAAGGATACATTGAACCTGGTCAAAGTTTGAAGATCTGATGGCTATGATTGATCATGGGAAATGTGATAAAGGAGATTAAGCGGTTGGCGAATTGTTTATAAATAGGGAACTGTTGATAAACAACGGATGCGGGCAAGTGTATGCACAAGGATGCTACATAGTGATTACCGAGCACATAAGCTTGAAGATCTGTTTTGAATAACAGAGTATAGAGCCCAACAGATGGACAAGATTAGTTCTATGTCTATATTGTATTGAGCAAATAAGAATCTACTTTAGCATTTTAGATGTGAACTTGCAAATAGATTTTTGGTACTGTTATTTTGTGAAAGTGACAGAAAATCTCTTAACCGAGTGGACTTAACAGTCTTATTTGTAAAACCCTCTAGCAAGGTGACATTCTGATTGAGTGTTTGAAATCCTTTAACAAGATCACTTCTAACAAGGTGAAGATCCTAACAGATCTGAGGGAAATCCCTTAACCGGGTCACATCTAGCAATGTGTTTGTAATCTTTAACAGGATTTGTTTTTAACCGAGCATGCTCTAGAAGAGTATATTTCTTAGTGGGTTCAAAATCCCACAGTGGTTTTTCCCTATTTGGGTTTCCACGTTAAATCTGGTGTTATGAGTATTATGATGTTTATATGCTTTTGAGTTTGCATGTTTAGCAATTTTGGTTATATTACTGAAGTATATGTTACTGAGGTTGAATCTTATGTTTTTATGGAAAATTAAGTTTGTATGATTCACCCCCCCCTCATCTTATTAGCTTGGCATCTGTACTTATTTTTAAGTATCAGAACTATCAATTTGTATCAGAGCTTTGGACTCTGGAAGGAAAAGTTTAAAGTTATTTGAGGAAAAGATCCAAACATGTATAAGAGGGATGCACCAAAGTTGAACAAGTCAAGTTTCTCTACATGGTAGAAAAGGATGAAGCTGCACCTATCAGGAGTTGGAGAATATGCTGTATATTATCTAGAGAATGATTTCATCACACCGAGCACCTATCCATTGACAATGGAAGAGATAAAGACAAAGAAAGAACATATCCAAGCAATGATTGAAATAACATCTGCATTGACTGATTCAAAGTTTAATGATCTAGAAGGCTGCAATGATGCAAAGGCAATGTGGGACAAGCTCATATCTGTGTATGGTGGAGATGAACATGTTCAAAGAGAAAAAGTGGATAGTCTAAGAGGACAACTTGAATCTATGAGGATGAATGAAGGTGAGAACATAACCCAGTACAGTACAAGACTAAAGGAGATTGTCAATCAAATCAAAGGAGTAGGTGGAACTATTGAAGAAAAGGATATAACTAGTAAGTTGTTAAGAACCCTTATGCCAGCTTATGCAATCCAAGTCTCTGCAATCAATGAATTGAGATCTATACCTAATATGCCAGTTTCTTTAGATGCTACTATTGGTAAGCTACATGCATTTGAGTTAAGTAACTTTGATAACAGTGGGTCATCATAAATAAAGTTGAATCTGCATTTAGTTCTTTTCATATTGGTGAATCTGATGATTACAATGATAGAATGAGTAAGTACACTAAAGGGGATCACAGTGGAGCAAGTGAAAGATTTCGCAAGAACATGGAGGAAGTACACAAACTATATGAGGAAATCAAAAAGCAAGAAGAGTTTGAAGCACTATTAGCCAGAAGGTTACCGAGAGGCAAAGGTAAGTATAAAGGAAAACTACCTTTGAAATGTTTCAATTGTGATAAGATAGGACATATGGCTTCTAACTGTCCTGACAAAGATTCTACTGAAAAGAGAGATTACCGAGATGATAGATAGAAAGATAATCATTATAGAGGACACCGAGACTTCAGAAGAAGAGATAGAAAGTCATGCTTAATAGCCAATGAGGAATCCAATGATGATAAATCAGATGAAACTGATACAGAGGAAGTAGTTTATGTGGCTATCAAAGATGGATCAGATGAAGAAAGGTATGAAGAAAAAGCCCTAATATCTCACATAAATACTAATGATTCTTGGATCATAGATAGTGGATGCTCACATCACATGACAGGTGATAAACACAAGTTTGTTATGTTAGAAGACTATGATGGAGGCTATGTAAGATTTGGTAATGATGCACCATGTCCGATAAGAGGTAAAGGATCCATAACACTTCTTGACAATGCAAGATGCAATGATGTTTATTGGGTTGAAGGTTTGAAATACAATTTGTTGAGTGTAGCATAGCTAAACAATACAGGATACTGAATAGAATTTCAAAAAGGAATTGTCAAAGTTCATGACAAGCATGGAAAGTTAGCTGCTACCAGGACACAAACAAAAGGTAACACATTTCACCTTGAATCAACTCGGAATAAATGTCTGTATGAAAAGATAGATGATACTTGGTTATGGCATAAAAGGTTTTGTCATGTAAATTTTGATAATTTGATCAAAATAAGCAAGAAGCACCAAGTAAGAGGTCTACCGAGTCTTGAAAAACTTGAGAATGCTATGTGTTGAGGATGCCAGATGGGTAAAATGACAAGATCAAGCTTTACAAGTAAGTCCTACACTTCCAAGGGAATTTTAGATCTTATGCATGCCGATCTTTGTGGTCCTATGAAAGTTCAAAGTTATTATGGTGATAAATATTTCATATTATTTGTGGATGATTACTCAAGGATGATGTCAGTAATGTTTTTAAAAGAAAAATTAGAATCTTTTCAAATGTTTAAATGGTACAAGGCAAGAGTTGAAAATGAAATAGGAAGACAACTGAAATGTCTTAGATCAGATAGAGGAGGAGAGTTCACATTTGATGAGTTCAACTTATTCTACAATGATCATGGTATAAAAAGGCAAGTCTTTGCACCAAGAACTCCACAACAAAATGGAATTGCTGAGAGAAGAAAAAGATCTATTGTGGATTGTGCCAGAACCTTGATGATTGAAAAGAAAGTGCCACAAACATTTTGGAGAGAAGCAATAAGCACAACAGTTTACACCTTGAACCGAGTACAACTGAAGAAAGGTACTTTGAAGACACCATATGAAATCTGGTATGACAAGAAACCTAATGTAGGTTATTTTAAAATCTTTGGAAGGAGATGCTATGTACACAAGGATGATAGAAATGGCAAGTTTGATCAGAAAAGTGAAGAAGGAACATTTCTTAGTTATTCTTCTAGAAGTAAAGCATTTAAATATCTGATCAAATCATCTAACAAAATAGTAGAAAGTGCAAATGTGAAAATTGATGAATTTGCAGAAAGAAATGATGAAGGAAATTCCAAGGAACCAGAAGATTATGATGAATTTGTCTATGTTCAACTGACAAGTCCTACGGAGAAAACTACAAAAGGAAATGAAGAAAATATCCAGTTACTGAGTAATGAAGAAGATCATACAGAGCCTACCTAGCCTGTATTAGCCAAATATGTCAAAAGATATCATGCACCAAGTCAGATTATAGGAGATAAGGATGATCCAGTGATGACAAGGAACAAACTAAGACGGAACACATGTCTGATATCTGAATTTGAACCGAGAATAGTGAAAGAGGCATTTAACAGTGAAGATTGGATAAATTCTATGATAGAAGAGATTCATCAAATCAAGAAGAATGACACATGGACACTAGTCCCAAGACCGAAGGACAAAAATGTAATCAGTACAAAATGGATTTTCAGAAACAAGCTGAATGAAAAAGGAGAGGTCATTTGAAATAAAGCAAGACTAGTTTGCAAAGGTTATGCCCAAGAAGAAGGAATTGATTATGGTGGGTCTTTTTTACCTGTAGCAAGACTTGAAGGAGTAAGAACATTGTTGGCATATGCTGCTTACAAGAATTTCAAGGTATATCAAATGGATGTCATATCTGCATTTCTGAATGGAGTATTAGAAGAAGAAGTTTTTATTGAACAACCTGAAGGATTTTCTGAAGACAATAATAAAGATCAGGTATGTAAATTGAACAAAGATTTATATGGTCTGAAACAAGCACCTAGAGCATGGTATGAAAGATTGCACTCTTATTTAATCAAGATTGGTTTTGTAAGAACAAGTGAAAACAACAATATTTACATGAAGAATGATGAAAATGGAATACTGGTCTCAGCCATATTTGTTGATGATATTATATTTTGTGGGAATGACTCTCTATGTAAGAACTTTGGAAATGAAATGACCAAAGAATTTGAGATGTCATTAATTAGTGAGATAAAGTATTTATAGGTTTACATATACTGCAAATGAAAGATGAGATTTTCATTACTCAATCCAAGTACATAAAGGAAATCTTGAAGAAATTTGAAATGGAGGATTCAAAACCAGTAAGTACTCCTATGACTACCAACTGTAAACTATCAAAGAATGATGAATCTACATCCGTTGATGAGACACTTTACCGATCCATGATTGGAAAGTTGCAATATGTTGTTCACAACAAGCCAGACATAGCACATGCAGTAGGTATAGTTGCAAGATTCTCTGCAGATCCTAAGGAAACACACATGACAACAATCAAGAGATTTTTTAGATACTTAAAAGGCACTAAGGATTATGGCTTAGTATATTAGAAAAGAAATGATTTTGATTTAAAAGTTTATACTGATGCTGATTGGGGAGGCAACGTTGATGACAGAAAAAGCACAAGCGAAGGAGCTTTTTTTTAAGAGAAAGACTAGTGAGTTGGCTTAGCAAGAAACAAGGATGTGTTTCACAGTCAACAACAGAAGCTAAATACGTTGCTGTAGCATTGAATTGTACCAACACAGCATGGATCAAACAACTGTTGGAAGGTATAAATGAGAAAGTTGCCGAGCTAGTAACTATATTCTGTGACAATACTAGTGTCATTAACATTTCAAAGAATCCTGTTATGCACTCTACGACAATGCACATCTCTATCAAATATCATTATCTTAGAGAAGAAGCTCAAGAGAAGAAAGTGGTGTTGGAATATGTTAGCACAAAGGAACAAATAGCAGATATCTTCACCAAGCCACTGCCAAGGGACACTTTTGAGTATCTCAGAAGTAAGTTAGGGGTCCTACCCCTATCTTCCACTCACTGATCGAGTTCAGTGAAAGCATCAATTCAATGAATCTACAGAATATCTTTTAGGAGTTGATGCTGATTTACACACTTTAGGATGTTTTCTAAAGGTGTGCAGGAAACAATACAGGAAACAATACAGGGAACAGGAATTGAAGACATAATGCTCTGACCGAGACTAAGTTGACACATAACAACAGGAAATCACTTCATACAGGAAGAAATTATGTTTTAGTTCTTTACTTTTTGGCATTGTTGTCAAAGGGGGAGAAGACAGAAGAGAAGAGGAGAAAACTGCAGAAGAGGAGAAGACTAATGTATGAGGGATAATTCTGATGACAGGGGGAGAGCATTTCAGCATTTTAAAATCTCATAGCAATCCGAATCAATTAGGTCAAATCAATTGGTTTTGCCATCAATGCCAAAGGGGGAGATTGTTGGCATTTGGAATTATAACAGACAAGGAGAGATTGTTGGCCTTTCAATAAGGATATTGAGAAGGTTGTTGATGATTATGGATAAAACTGATTAAGGATGTTTACTGTCTTAATATTATTATTTTGTCATTGATGTCAAGAAATTGATTTTCTAATTCAATATGATGTTGCCATATCTTGAGAAGTATGATTTGATGAGTATAAAGATGTCGGTAAAAGACACAGAAAGAATATGATGGATAAGGGGAGAAATAAGTTATTCAATGGGCAACTATTACTGAGTTAGACAATGATGAGATCATGATGATTAGATTGTTTTGATATCCTACATATGTTATTGATTGAAAGGTTAATACTATACTATGTTACCGAGCAAAGAACCTAGTCGGTAAACCCTAAGGAACCTAGTCGATAAACCCTAAGGAACCTAGTCGGTAAACCCTAAGGTTTTCGCTGTCGGTTAATGAAGACTGAATGTCTACCGAGTGAAGTTTAGTATTTACCGAGTTGCAACCGAGTAATAACAGAATGCATTGAATGAATAAAAGCATTATTTAATGAAGGAAGCTGATGAGCTAGCTATGATTAAATGATTGGTATGTCGTGAGTGAAGTTTGTTAAAGAATCTATGGCAAAGGATAATCGACAGGAAGATCTACAGCTCAAATTAAACCGCAATACCCTAGCACAAGTTCCAAGAAATATATGCAAGTTCCAAGGTGGGGTAAAACATTTTCAGATCTAAGGATACATTGAACCTGGTCAAAATTTGAAGATCTAATGGCTATGATTGATCATGGGAAATGTGATCAAGGAGATTAAGTGGTTGGTGAATTGTTTATAAATAGGGAACTGTTGATAAACAACAGATGCGGGCAAGTGTATGCACAGGGATGCTACATAGTGATTATCGAGCACAAAAGCTTGAAGATTTGTTTTGAATAACATAGTATAGAGCCCAACAGATGGACAAGATTAGTTCTATGTCTATATTGTATTGAGCAAATAAGAATCTGCTTTAGCATTTTAGATGTGAAGTTGCAGATACATTTTTATTACTGTTATTTTGTGAAAGTGATAGAAAATCTCTTAACCGAGTGGACTTAACAATCTTATTTGTAAAACCCTCTAGCAAGGTGACATTCTGATTGAGTGTTTGAAATCCTTTAACAAGATCACTTCTAACAAGGTGAAGATCCTAACAGATCTGAGGGAAATCCCTTAACCGGGTCACATCTAGCAATGTGTTTGTAATCTTTAACATGATTTTCTTTTAACCGAGCATACTCTAGAAGAGTATATTTCTTAGTGGGTCCGAAATCCTATAGTGGTTTTTCCCTATTTGGGTTTCCACGTTAAATCTAGTGTTATGAATATTATGATGTTTATATGCTTTTGAGTTTGCATGTTTAGCAATTTTGGTTATATTACTGAAGTATATGTTACCGAGGTTGAATCTGATGTTTTTATGGAAGATTAAGTTTGTATGATTCACCCCCCCCCTCTCATCTTATTAGCTTGGCATCTGTACTTATCTTTAAGTATTAGAACTATCATATATATATATATATATATATATATATATATATATATATATATATATATATATATATATATAGATATATATATATATATATATATATAGATATATATATATATATATATATATATATATATATATCAACTGACTACTATTGTAAATGTGTTGAGTTGGATGTAGGAAAAGAAAAAGCCTCCAAATGAGAAGAAGAGTATCACTCAGGAGAGGAACTTGGTTCGGTAATTTATATATGTGTCTTATTGAGCTATCACACACTCACAACCTAGTTGGTCGAGTTGAGTTAGATTTGTTGGGTAGCAATAAGATGCCTTCTATTGTTTGGGTGATGTTTTGTATTGGTGATGATTAGTGAAGTGTCGTAATGTCTTGGTTTGAATATCCTTATTTGGAATGTTGGATTGAATCCCTATTTGAGCTTTTATATATATATATATATATATATATATATATGCACTTTGGATATATATATGTGTGAGTGAGTGAGAGTTAAATTAAGATTTATGTTTTGATTATTTGAGTTATCATTATTGGGCTGCATGTTATTTATTGTTGACCATATACCTTAGCACGATCCATAAAGTGAGCGTTGACCTTGCCAAAAGGAAAGCGCACTATATGCTGACCAGTGTTACATGAAGGAGCGAGGTGGATGGGAGGGGCCACCCACCATAAAAGGGGGCACATCCTACTCCAAAGGGGAAGGGTAATGGATATTAAACCCGCCACCCTTAACACGTATGTGGGGCAGAATGTGAATGCCATATAAACCATACAAATTGGATATGAATACTCCCTATTGACCATGTGTATTTTTTATTAGGTCAACCCACTTTGCAAGCTTAGCAATTGGAATTTGTGTAGAGAAAATAAGCATAATAAGACTTGGTCGATAAGAGTATGGTAATTAGGTAGAAGTTGATATTGATTAGGATCATGTGAGATAGTTAACTAGATAACAACCTAGTTATTTATCAGGAGATGGTCGCTGATTACAGATCCTCCCATAGTGACCCTTTGAAAGATCTTGGAGGAGATGAGGTGGCCGTTGGAGACATCAAAACCACTGGACCCAGTTCGAGAACTAGGAGTAGAAATAACAACAAGGATACCTACAGATTCATCATGGAAGAATTTGAGGAAATCAACAGGATTTCTATTCAAAAGAACAAAGATCTGGTGCTATCGCTCAACTAAGAACTTTTTTGCTTTTTCTTGTTTGCATTTTTTGTCTCTTTTTTGTTTGGGGTTGATCCCCTGTTTTGCTGTTGTTTCTTGCCAGAATGGTTGTTGGCCGGCTATTGTAAAACTTTAGGTTTCAGGTCCTTGTAAAACCCGTTTACCCTTATAAAAAACAACCTAGTTATTTATATTTGTATTTTTAATAGGTATTTAGAGATAGAGTTCTATTTGTTTAGGAAGTGGTGATCTTGATTAATCATCATAATTGACTTAGTAAATGATGATTCATAGTATTATTTTTGTGAATTGTTTATGTGTCATCTTTATAGTTAGAGAGTAGCCACATAGTCTTAGTGGTGGTGATGAATAATAGAGATGTGGCAATTCAAAGAGCGTAATTGTAGCATTAAGTCTCTCGAATTTTATGTATAAATAGAGGAGCATATCTCATCTTTTCGGATTATATCATAACATCTCATCTCACATTTCGCTCTCTTCTCATCATTTCATCTCCATAAACTCTCTTTGCTTATTGTGCATTATTCCATTGTTCTTCATTAGGAGACAAGGAAATACTTCAACTATTGTGAGGTAATATGATAGTTGCTATTATCCAAAGGCTTGGGAATTTCTATGTTAGTGGATATGTTTTGAAGCTAGCGTCATTGGAAGAAGTAATCGATATTGCATGGTAGCTGTAATCCAGGAATGAGGATTCTACCCTCTCTTTTATAATGATATGTTATAGATAGATTATGATGTTTCACAGGCTCAATTCAAGATATGATAGAAATTGTGTTACTTGGAGTACATGTATTCTTGATTTCAATGAAAATTTATGAATAGATTCATGTTTGTGGTTAATTATGCTTTACTAAAGCAATGATTGGAATTGAGATACTTATAGGATATGCATTCTTGAGTTGATAGAAACTCAATAATCCTCATGATTAGATTTACATATATGTATGTAATAGCTGAGATAATGCTATGCTATGGTGTGTATCTTAGTATGTAGGGATGATTGATTTGGTTAATTCCATGGTTAGGATAATCCATGGATGAGAATAAACCTAGATAATCATTCTATTTGACCTTATGAGAAAGGTATGAGAATAGGATAAATGGTCAATTTAGTATGATAGTGCTATACTATGATGTGTATCTTAGTATGTACAGATGATTGATTTGGTTAATCCTAGGGTTAGGATAATTCGTGGATGGGAATAACCTAGATAGTCATTCTATTATTTAACCTTATGAGAAAGGTATGGGAATTAAATTAATGGTTAGTTTACCGAATAGAGAAATGAAGTGGGTGGACATACGAATCTCACTCGAAGTACTGGGTGATGAATTCTTTGGCTAAAGTAGTGTAGGTTGCCACTGTCTACACCGTTGATTCACTGTGATCTAGGTTTACATACTAGACAGAGAACACCTTACATGTAGGTTGTAACCTATGTATGGTAGCTCTTGTTATGTAGGACACAACACTATTCTCAGAAGGCTATATTATATTGTGAGGTTACCAAACCAAACTCTTCATCAAAGGGTCGGGCCGCTTCAGTAAGAAGAGGCACGGGGGACTGTTAAGTCTTGGTTGGGTGGAAAAGTGCTTGAGTGATGCTCTTCCTCGTGCAGTTGGCGGTTGATATTTGAGGATGTATGCTAGGAAGGGTCCATCTGGACCACTATGTATTACTTATGTACTCTTTAAGCTCAGTAGAAGCTTTATTTGTATTCAAATATTCTTAAAGAAAATGGAAGTTTGAAAAGGATAATGAAAATGCATTCATATGTTTATGAATATGATATTGTATATATTTTATGATGAATAAAAATGAAAAGAGATTTATTTCAAGTATGTATCTTTCTTTTAAAGGAAATAGGAAAAAATTATTGTATTTTGACAATGCATTTCTTTCACTTGTGGGTTAAAAATTGGTAAATTGAAATGGTAGAACAATGGGGATGGGAAGCAGTCACTGACGAGGAGGGAACTTAAAGAGATCAATCTAGACCAGTCAACAAGAGTAACACAACAGAAACACAAAGATGTGATGGAGGCAATGCAGAACAGATTGTTTTATTTCATGAAAATTGATTACATCCAACCAGTAACAACCAGGTTACAGCATACTAGCTCACAGGCCTGGTAGAATATACAGAATAGGTCACAATGAGGACCTTGAATCTTAAGATATCTTCTACGCATAGTCTAGCTACTTGATTCTTCAATTGATTACATTATAATGCACAATTACAATTATATATGCGATCCAAAGGATCCAGTCAGCCCAAAAGGGATCAAAACCCGAAGAACAAGACCTAACGTGTAAAATAAACAAGGTCAGCCTCCGCCAAGAGATTCCTCTGGAAAACAAAGGATGTAATGTAGATCATAGGAAAAGGTCAGCCATACGCCAAGGAACATCAAAATCAACACCCAAGGCTTCACAAGCTTCGAAAGGGGTTCCAGTAGATCACCAAAATAGGTCCAGAAAATTGGTAATAGTAAACTGATAGTGATATCTTGCTGAAAAATGACCCAAATGCGATGCGGTCAGGAAATAAGAAAGATGATCAAGTCTTCAAGTAGAATCCAACTCCACAGGATCTGGTGAGCCAAAATCAGGACATAGAGAAAGAATAGCTGAAACTGCAAACATAAAGGAAAATGTTTTTGGTTGATGTAAGATTGCTATGAACCGAGGATGCAGACTGCATCAAGATGTTACATGATCATTTGTAGATTAATACATTGGTTCAATGCTTTGAAGTGTGAGGTTTTTACCCAAAAGGGTTTTCCCCATGTATATTGATGTTTTTTTATCTTTTGTTTATCTTTCTTCTATTCTTTTTCTTTCATGTTCTTGAAGTGTTGATTTACATGTCATTATGCTTCCAAAATTTATATAGATCTGCTAGCTATATTATCATTACTTTAAGGGTTAATGGATGGTAAATTAGCTATGTATGTTTCTGCTTTAATGGCCTAGTTGTATGTTCTTGTATCAAGTTAATGAAATCTAATTGAAACAAAAACATAGGATATTGGAGGTGCATGTTGTTTCTTAGAGGTCTTTCTGGGTCTTTCTTTCCCTTTCAACTCCATGGGTATGCATGTTTATGTTAGAATGTCATTTAGACTGAAGAATAAATGCGGGATCAACTATTTAGAAAGTAATGGATGTTGAATTTTTTAATCTCATTGAATGGCAATCTAACTACATTTTCAAAAGAAAGAGGTGAGCATCATAAACACCTTGAATTATTTTTCAAAATATACTTAAAATAGGGGATTTCTTTGTATCCCAACAAGTCTAAATTTGGTGTTGAGGATAGAAAAATTCTTAGTCATGTTCTATTAAAGGAGTGAGTGAGAATAAAAAATGAAACAACAAAATATGTTTTTCTCATCCCTTTAACCAAATCTATTAAAGGAATTTAGTGTTTCTTTGCATAATTAATTTTACTAGGATGTTAGTTACTAAATTTTCAATTAAAATCAAAGCTCTATAAAAAATGCTCAAGAAAGGAAAATCAATTGAATAGAGTGTATAACTAATTGATGTCTTTAGGGACATCAAACAAGAAATTTTAGAGGCCCCTATCTTGGTGAGTCCAAATTACTGAAGGCTCCTCTAGCTATTTTGTTTTGCCTCTTTTTATATCACCATTGCTATGTTGTTGAAAAAGAACAAAAAATGATATGAGGAATTATTATCATGTTTTAGTAAGTCATTGCAAGATCATGACCTAAAATATTTCATAATGGAAAATCATGCTTATACAAATTAATTAAATCAACAAATAACTTTAGTTCATATCTTGTGAGCATAAAATTATGGCATATGTGGCACACCTAGTTGTGAAGGATATATTCATGCAGTAGGAAGCTCCAAGTAAGATATGCCAATGGTTAAACAAAAAACAAGAATAAACCATGGAGATAGAGACTATCAAAGTTATTAAAGACCAAAGATTAGCTAATTTAATGGCGGAGGTAGTGGAGGTAAATGATGTTGCTACCATGTGTAATCTAAGTAGCGATTCATGGTACAAGTATGTAATATTTTACTTGGTGGATATGAATTTTACACTATCGTTAGATGATAAACAAAGGAGGAATTTCAAATTTGAATCACAAATGCATTGGTTGTTCTGAGGTGAGTTGATGTGTGGGAACCATGAGAGTGTTGTAAACTCAAATGTTTAGATAGCAAGTTGATAAGGTAGTGAGTGAATGTCATCATGACATATGTGGTGGGAATTGTAAGGCTAAGACCATAATGCATAAATTATAAGGGTAGGTTTTTGGTGTCTAACAATGTTCAAATATATTGCACAAATGGTATGAAAGTGTGATGCCTACTATAAATTTTTGGGCAAATTGAAGCTTGTTGTTGCACTTCTTCTACTTCCTTCCATAGTCAAAGCACCTTTTCAACAATGGTAACTAAATTTTATTGGATAAATACAAGATAAATATATAATTAGATACAAGTGGATCCTAGTGGCCACAAACTACTTCACCAAGTGGATTGAGGCAATTCCAACTTGAAATGAAATATCTAAGGTTGTAATAGATTTTTCTTATCAATAACATGATTACTAGATCTGGCGTACCTACTCAAATCCTTGTAGAGAATTCTATGTGCTTCAAATATCGAGATATGCTAGATATATGCTCTAAGTTCGATATTAATGTACTACATTCATTCCCCTACCATCCTTAGTGTAATGGATATGTTGAGTCAAGTAATAAGAGCTTGATGAAGATAATAAAGAGGACATTAGATCAATATAAGAAGAGATGGGATGAAAAGATCAAATTTTCTATTTGGGATGATAGGTTTAGTTTCAAAAAGGCTATTGAAATAATTGCATTTGAATTGTTATATGGTATAAAGTTAGAATTCCTATCAGTTTAGAGTTACTTGTATAAATTATTGTAACATATGGATGATGGTTAGTATGACACAACATCTCTAATAATTATGGAGTTAACTAAGTTGGATGAACAATGGAGAGAAGCCCATGGAAAGATCTTGAAACATAAGAAAATCATGAATCATCTGCATGATAGGAGTAGATCACCTAGATAGTTTCAAGTCGGTGATTTGGTTCTTTTATAGAAAACCAAGTTAGAAGATAAGGGAAAGCATGAAAATTTTATCCTTTTGTGGCTTGGGCCTTGTGGGATAGTCGAAAGGTAATGAATATCATGATTATCATCTCATGAACCTAGATGGATAATTTATGGATTTGTCAATGTATGGTCAACATCTATAAAATTAATTTTCTTAAATAGTAAAGCTCATAATTTTGCCTAGTGAGTGCAATGTTACATCTTTCACATTTTTACTATGTATTTTTCGAGTAGCCTCCACCCACATGGCCAAGGTTGTATTTTTATTATCATGTTATTATTTTGGTATATATTGTTGAAGTTCTCTAGATTCTCAATATGCCAATAGGAGGCACACCTCCCCAACAAAGAGCCACTGGAACCTACAATTTTTTTGAAGAAGTTATTGCTTTTATTTAGTTTGTTCTTCGAGTATTTTATATGTCTTATGCCTTAACAAGAACCCAGAGTTTTTAGTTCCATGCCATGTTCCCTTTTTATCCCATTTCCTACTCTTTCATTTTTTTTTTCTCCCTAGACCTCAAGTCTCACCTAGAACTTGGAGCCTCAAGGTTTTGGTTCTAGGTTTTTCCTTTATCCTAGATATTGATTTAATTTCAATCTCCAATTCTTGGATCCTAAGTGGTACCTAGAACCTTAGGGTGTTAGTTTCAAGTCATCATATTCTCTCGCTTCATAACCCATTATTTCTTCTCGAAGATTGAACCACTATAATGCCTCTCCATTTGCTCTTTTATATTACATACTTCTTGATATTGAATTGGCTTTATGCCTTTGGTTGTGCCATTTGCATTTTGGATATGGATCATTTTTTTGGTGCTTTGATCTTATTCTAGATACTTCATTGTTGTAGTATGTGAATTTGAGTGCTTATCTTAATGCTTTGTTTTGATATATGTTATATGATCATTTTGGACCAAGAAGAATTTAATTTACATTTAGTACCCTTCACTTTTTCACTATTATTAGGATACTCCTCATTGAGATGAGAATATTGTGATAGCACAACATGAAAATGATGTAGTAATCAAATATATTCCTTATTTCTTCAATTAGAATCAAAACATTTACCTACTTTTTATAAATTTGGGAATCTATAGGATGTCTTTAGTGATATTTTATATTTGTGATCTAAGTTGTAAGTCTCAAACCCTAAGGTTGAACAGACTCCCAAGTGTCAAGGGTATGAAACATGGGAACGATACCACAAAACCTCTGTTCAAGTTGGGTAGTTGAGGATCAATTCTTCAGGTGAATAAGACCTTCACTTTTTGTTTTGTGAGAGTAAGGGATTTTTCTAAGATCTTGAGTTAAATGAATCTAAAGAGAATGAATAAACTCCTTGTTACAAACCATACTTGTTACACATTATATATCTATGTACAAATTGTCACAATGTATCTGTGTTAGTTTGAATATACAAAAACAAACCTTATTATAGTAGATAATCTACCACATAAATATTTATAAATATACTTTGTAATAACCTCTTATGATATCTACTATATAGTGTAAAAAATTTCACACCCCTACAATTTCACATTATATAACACCTCCCTTTTAGCTTGAGAAAGGGAAATATTTTAATTATAATATGTTGATATTCAAATATGTATTTACTAATAAAATTATCCTAATCTTGGGTATTTGGGTCCACTTTTCTTGGATGATTTTTTTTAAGTGTGAACATCTACATGATGTATTATCATCCCATAAAAATTTGTGATTCAAATGATCGTACATATTACATCTACATGATGTATTAAGATGGATATACTAATAATAAAATTAGTACTTTAATCTATGATATTTCTAATATCATTTTTTACTCTAATCTGAAACATAAACATAAACATAAATCCAACCTTGAAACTAACATTAACTATATCTCTAAAACTAACCTAGCCTTAATTCTAATCATAAACCTGATTGAATTACGATAATTGAATGATAAAAATATTGATTTGAGGTGTACGTAACAGTTAAATTCATGGAAGCGGTTTTATGTTAGTAAGACCAAACGACTCCATTTTGCAGTGAAATATGTACGACGTGATATTCTTCTCCGGTTGGATTGTATGAAGTAGGTTTCGTGTTCAAATCCCAAATGCTAGTGAAATTTAATCTCACTTGTGAGACGTGCGTAATTTATTTTCAGAAAACATAAGAAATTTAATCTCACTTGTGAGATGAGTTCTTTCAGTAGCACAGCCTATGAATTTGGAGATTAAATCAGAAGAACCCGATCAAAATGAGTTAAAAGAATTTTTGGAGTGGAAGGGCATCATTACAGAAGTTGTTCACAATCTTCGAGGCGCAACATCCCTTTTGACGTGTCAATTTCAGGCATCCCTTCTGTTACAGGTATTTCTTTTGCATCGCTCCATCGAAAAAGAAAAAGATTAAAAAAATTGCCTCAAAGAAATAAATGGCGCTTTCTGCAAGCCCAGAAACGGCACGGCACGCGGCCATTCACACAAAGAAACAAACGATTCATCTGTTATAACAAAGGGAATGAAAATGAGTATGTATAAATATGAAACCACTGCAGCATTCGATAAAGAAGCATTCAATCAGTATGCATCGTGTTCTGTTGAATTTTAATTTTAATTTTAAAATGCGGATACTGTTTTATGCTTATGGTGTACCTGTAAGTTGATTTTGCATCCCTTATTATCTCTTTTGTATGCTTTAGTTCTGATGTGGCAAGAAAGATGAATCAGTTAGCTGCCTGAGACAGATTTATCTGCTTGTGACTGTTAAAACCTGTGCAATTTTAAGTTTCATTTGGGCAGTTTTGGGGTTTTATGACAGCCCTATATGATGTTGAGCATCTGTAACTTGTAAACCCTAAAAAACAGAGGCTGTTAAGGAAGCATGGAGCAACCTCTTCACACATATCTATTATGTTTTTGGAGTAAACATGAATCAAGACATCAATTGTGAATATAAATTATATGGTTCATAGTACAAAATAATTTTCTAAGATCTTTCTTTTTTATGTAGGTTTCTTGCGCATGACTTGTCATGATAAAGAACCACGACAAGAAACAGAATATAGCTAGCTTGATTAACATATTTCACTTCTTTTTCTTATGTCTTCACAGATATCCATATTGCCAACTGCATTTGCTTAAACTTTCCAGCCTCCTTCAAAGAAAATAATCCATCCCTTGGTGAGTCTGTAAGTTGATTTTGCATCCCTTATTATATTTTTGGTGAATTTTGCATTTAATTTTTAAAATGCGGAAACTGCTCTATTCTTATGGTGTACCTGTAAATTGATTTTGCAGCCCTCATTCTTTTTTGGTATGGATCTTGCATCCCTCATTATTTTTTGGTATGGATCGTGTTCTGTAGAATTTTGCATGTAATTTTTAAAATGCCGACACTGTTTTATGCTTATGGTGTACCGTGTCCTCATTATTATTTTTGGATCATGTTCTGTTGAAGTTCCATTTAATGCGGATATTGTTTTATGCTTACGGTGTACCTGTAAGTTGATTTTGCATTCCTTATTATTTTTTGGTATGATCGTGTTCTGTTAAATTTTGCATTTAATTTTTAAAATGCCGATACTGTTTTATGCTTATGGTGTGCCTGTAAGTTGATTTTGCACATCCCTTGTGACTGTTTTTGGGTGCTATAATTCTGATGTGGCAAGAGATGAATCAATTCGCTGTCTTAGACAGATTTATGTGTTTGTGAGTGTTAAAACCTGAGCAACTTTTTTCGTTTCATTTCGGCAGTTTTGGAGTTTTATGACAGCCCTATATAATGTTTAGAGCATCTGTAACTTGTAAACCCTTAAAAACAGAGGCTGCTAAGGAAGCATGGAGCAACCTCTTCACACATATCTATTTTGTTTTTGGAGTAAACATGAATCAAGACATCGATTGTGAATATGAATTGGTTACATAGTAAATAATAATTTTGTAAGATCTTCCTTCTTATGTAGGTTTCTTGCGCATGACTTGCCATGATAAAGCAACATGACAAGAAACAGAATATAATCAGCTTGAATAATAGATTTCACTTATTTTCTTTATGTCTTCTTCACAGATCATATTGCCAACTGCATTTGCTTGAAAGTTTCCAACCTCCTTCAAAGAAAATAATCCATCCCTTGGTGAGTCTGTTTGCTGCAGATGTGTTGTTTTCTATGCTCAGTTAAATGATAGTTTGTTGCTCTATCTCCGAGTTTATGTTCATTTAATGGTGATTTTCTGTAACAAATACTTGTCAGATTTAATAAACATTTCAGTTGTTATCTGCAATTTTTGTTTTCATCTTCTGTCTAATGATTTTGATGGGTGACAGATGGCATCGTTGATGGATGCCGGTGCTGAAGAGGACGAAGAGGACGAACAGGACGAAGAACAAAGGATTGATGTTGCGCTCGATAATGCCTTTACAGGGCTAGAAAAATTACACTTCTATTTGGCGATATTATCGATTTTCTTTATGCCCGCTGTGTTATGGGTTGTGAAGGATTTCAACAAAGACAGCGAATTCACTGCTTTTGGCGTATTTATAGGGGCTATCTTTACCTCAGTACAGATTGGTGTGGTCTTTGGGATTGGGAGGGTGGTCATTGGGCGAAGAGCCATGTTATTCGGGAATGTGATTTTCTGTATCTGCAGAGGATTATTCATGGTGAGTCTCTTTCTGGCAGTTTATTTTCTGATGCCAGATCAATTAAAATGGGTTGCAATGAGTGTGAATTATGGAGCTCTGTTTGTTGAGGTAGTAATTTTTGCCTCGCTCTTCCTTTAGCTGGGCTAACTGCAGTCGACATTTTTTCACATATGCCCTAAAGCATTATGAGGACAGGATAAGCCCATCATTGATTTTATTGTGTATAACACAGGCACCTTTGTTATTATGCAAAAGTTTTAATACTATAGCAAGCAAATAAGCATGTGAAATTCAAAACAGAAAATTCAAAATATGTCTAATTAAGTCTTTTTTGTTCTTTTGCATCTTACATTTTCTAGTGTGAAATCTTTAATTTTTGTTATCTTTTTTCTAAAACAGCAGAGTGTTTTATGTGACATTTGAATTAGACATTGAATAGAAACAATTGTTTTATCTTCTTAAATTTTTCTGGATTCGATTATGTGTGTACTTTTTTCATTAACATTTGGATTCACATTTGTGATTCATTATAGGATAAAAAAGAATTCCAAAGAGATGAAAAAAATACACACAATCCAATCTAGAAAAATTCAAAAGAATACATGAATTGTGGAAATCTAATAGCATTAATTATTTTATCTTTAATTTTTGTATTATATAAATTTTAACTATCATATTTTTCTCAGTTATTCTATAATTTTATTAATTTATATTAGTGAATTAATGATTTTTAGAGGTGCAAATAAAAATTAATTATTTTTTATTTAAATGAATTTTTTTTTCTATATAGCTTTATATACCTTTGTAATAGATTGAGAACTTTCCTCTATTGATTAATAGTGAATGTAAATTTAAAAGATTAGAATTCAATTCTTATGATTTTGCCTTTACAATAGAAAAAAATAATTTAGATAGTATTTGAAGAGCATTTTCTAGTTGAAGACCTCATTTAGAATAGTGGCCTAGAGTGTTATTTTTTTAAATCTTTTTGAAAAAAATTTTAACTGTTGATATTCTTTTTTTTACATAGATCATGATAAAATTATACAGAACTAAATCAAAATGCTTATTCGGTATATTATGTCTATATTGCACATTGTTGATAAAAGGATTTATCTATTATTCAAAAATAATTTAATTTTTTATTGACATTTTGTTAAAAAATATCCAAAGTAATTTTTATTATAATATTTTAATATTAAATTGATTAAAAAAATATTTTTAAAGATTTTTATATTTTAATAAAAATGTTGAATTTTTAAAGAAATGACCCCACAAGGCAGCTATGTGAACCTCCTACATGAGAGGTCTTTTTAAATAAACTATGAATTGAATATGAAAATTTGATCTTTATAATTCAAACCTCCTTTTTGAATAATTATTTTCTTCAACAAAATTTATTTATAAAACTAATAACAGAAAGGTTAATATGATTTTGAGGATACTAAAAACATAAAGGTAGTGTTATTTTTTGTTTCAATTTGTAAATGAAGAATAGATGAAAAAGTTTGACCTTAGTAATATGTAGAAATTAAATATTCTCATATGCATGAATATAGGATGAGATGCTTCACATAGAGGAGTTAGAGTGAATATTTTTAAATAGGTAGCATAGATTTTGATTTATATTTATACAAACAATTTTCATATAAAAAAAATTAAATATGTTTTTTTTTCTATTTAAATAAACATTGAATGAATTAAGTTTATGTTTTTTTATGGATTTAAAACAATTCATTGTGTTTGGGGATTAAATTATTTTAATTGAAGAATAGTAGAAACATCAAAAAAATTAAATTGTTAAAATTCATTGAAATTTTGATGATTAATCTATTCACAAAACTAAACAGGGAGTCTAAATTGTGCAAAAGTATATTTATTGTCTTAGTCCAGTTCTCCTTCACCTCTGTGGGCAAAGGCCTGGGTGAAGAATCTTATCCTTAAGATAAATATTTTTTTTGGATTCTCCTTCACAATAAGTTGTTAACTACGAACAATTTATGCAAAAGAGGATTCTTGCTACCAAATAGGTGCTATCTTTGTTTGGCCGAGGTTGAGTCTACTCCCCATATTTTTCTTCATTTCTCCCTTGATTGTGAGATTTGGGATCATGTATTATAGTGCTGGAACCTTAATTGGGTGTTTCTTGAGTCAATTCTTGATTTTTTTGTCAATGGAAAGTGCCTTCAGCTAATCAGGTGATTCAATTATAGTGGTGTGAGGTATTTGGAAAGAAAGAAATAACATAATCTTTTGGGAAGTTGCTCTTCCAATATAAATTATGTTTCAAAAAATCTTAAGGGCTATTGGAGAGAATATCAATTTTCTCAATATTCAGTGTATGAAGGGTGAGAAACAAGTATGTCAGGACTATGACTATAAGGTGTCTAAGGAGTGGCAAATCAAAATTGATATCTCAAAAGCAATAAGGCCTACTAAGAAATCTAGAGATGGTGTGTTCTCGAGTTTTCCCCTTGAGCGATGGGTAAAAAATAATTTTGACAGGGCAGCCAAGGGAAATCCTCGGCCAACTAGGTGTGGGGGAGTGATTAGGGATGAGAATGGCAGGTTCATCTCAGTGGTGGCATTCCCCATGGGTAACCAGACCAACCACCTTGCTAAAGCCATAGGGGCCTATTGGGTTTTGTTGTTAGCTCATCAATTAAACTGTAAAAAAGTATGGATTGTAGGGGACTTGAATAACATTATCCAATGCCTCAAAAGGAACAATAAGGCTTTGTAGACTATAGAAGGATGGATTACTTTATCAAAATAAATTATACACTTTTGAAGAATATTTTATTTCCCATTCCTATAGGGAGTCCAAATTGGTGGCAGATTTCTTTGCCAATAAGGGGGTGATGGCTAAAAGGAGGATGACATGGATTACCGAAGACAACCTGGAGGATGATGTCTGAGCCCTTCTTAGATATGATAGATCTCATGGGATACTTGGAAGTATCAAATCACATCACTGAATTCTATGATGGGCAGTGCATTTATTACTATTCATCAAATCCACCTTGGCGAGGTTTGGGGAGGCCTTTTGCGTAATTGCTCGCATACCTTCTGGGTAGTTTGTGAGTTCTCTTGGCTTTTTTTCTGGTAACATATTCTATTAAAAACCATTATTTGCTTGAGGGATCTGGTTAATCTAAGATGGGAGGTGAAAGATGTTGCGTTGAACCTGTGGACTATAAAGGGCTAAGGGCCAACTTGACAATTTGGAAGATCCTAGTGAAGGGGGGATTTACTCCCTACATTGAGAAATTGCATGGTTGGGACCCAAAAGTCACTAAAATTTTTGCCAACGAGTGGAAGGAGGGCAAGATATCTTTGTTTGGGAGGTTTGTGGTGATTGATGAGAATTTAATTGTTGAGGTGACATGTTTATCAACCAAGGGGCTCAAATTTTATAGAGATGGGAAATACTCAGACTCGGTGGTGAAGAAGTTTCCTAAAATTAATAAGGAGAGGAGAAAGATGGTTAAGAGAAACAAAAGTTGTTATGATGCAACCACTATCAAGCCAATTTGGAGAGATGTGCTGAAAGTGATTATGGAATACGTCACAATGGATGGTCATTTCATGAGAGTCTTTGGGAACCATTTCATCTTGCTCAATCACTTCAGACACCTGGTGAGGTTTTCCTTCCCCTTCTATCTCATGTCTTCCCTTAACTCTTATATTATGGAGCGTAGAGAAAACCCTAGTATCAATACTGTGTTACATGAGAGGCTATTGTTATTGATATATGAGCATATTGAAGCCAAGCTCGAGATGCCCAATTCCCCCCATATTTCCATTTTGGAGGATGAGGACTCGAAAACCCATAATTCTGATGAGGAAGATTGGAACATAGATATGGAGGATGATAACTATGTTCCTCCAAAGAAACTGAAAAATAAGAAAAAGCCTTCCAATCCCTCACCCACTGGGAAGGGAAAGTTAAACGGGTTGGAAAACATAGTTACCCATCTCCTTGGTGTCTGTTCCAAATGTGGTAGCAAGATGTCTAAGGATTGTCCTCAAAATAAGGGTAAATCTTTGATTCTTGAGGACCCCTCTTCTGACCAGGAGAATCAAGACTCCCTGACTCCCCCAGACTCGGATAATTCTTACCTCTCTATGGATAGGGAAAATAGGCCCCATTTTCCTACTGATCTAAACATAGACTCTCATGTCTTTAATCTGGATCAGGAGTTCCCTATAAACATTTTGGCTATTTCTAGGAATGGGGTAGTGGATTTTTTTTGGCTTATGAAGTGGGCCTTTCATGAGATAAAGAATCTTAAAATTTAAAATAGATGGCAATGAGTAGTAAGTTGGAAATGCTTGAGTCTGGGGGTGTGGGTTTATCTGACAGATATGGTTTGAAAGTTGCGAGCTTTGGACAAAGGAGGGATTTTTTTTTTGTTGATTGCCTTTCAAAAAAACTTGAAGCTATGTGTAAGGAAGTTAAGTAGCGGAAACAACTTCCTACGCTAACCTTGAGAGGAGGGTAATGCAAAACTTTTTCAGATCGTTACAACAGTTACAGAAAACAGAAAATAGATATAATAGCATTCATACCACAACACAGTGATTTACGTGGGGAAAACCCTTTCGGGAGAAAAACCCCACCCTCCAAAAGCAGCTCAATATTTTATTCAGCAATCAAAAACAGATTACAACATACTTGCAGAGCAAGCTCTTCACAGGAGTACCACTAATCAGAGATTCAGAGGCAACTCAATAGCCATGAGACTCTTACACACAACCTCTATCTCACACACCTCATAAATAGGAGATACAATACAGGAAACCGTCAAACGGTATTACAAACCATGGGCTAAAACCACCCAATAAGGTGTAGCCGACCTTATCTCCCTTCTATGACATGTTAAAGCACACATCAACACGTTTCGCTCCCTTTTACAGCTCATTTATGTATCCGATACAAATTATTTTTCCTATTTCAGGAGTACAAACTTCCGGAGGCCATAACTTGAGAACCGGGTGTCCGATTGACGAACCGTTTGAAGCGCCGGAAAGCTCGCGAAGTGCTCTATCACCTCGTAACCCGCTTCACCGGTTACGGCCACTTTTCAGGGTGTTTCGGAGCTTCTAAAGTCCCCAAAATTAAGTTTAAATATTTTATTGCACCCCTCCAAGACGAAAACTTTAATATCTTCAAAACTAGCTGTGACCTTGCGACGAAACTTTACCGGAATGCTTATCTAGCCAACCAGAAGCTTCAGGGAGAGTTTCGCACCATTTCGTGCTCAAATGAAAACTTACTATAAATAGTAACCTCACATAAATGCAAGGTTGAGACACCATTTTTCCCAACAAATCTCCCACTTGTCGAACACCTTGCATGAGCGGAAGGGAATGTCAACACAATGAATCAATTGCTAGGGGCCATAAGGCCCATAGACTCTGAACACCATCTGAACTTCTCTGTGCTCACAGCCTTAGTTAAAGCATCTGCAACATTCATCAAAGTTTCCACCTTAACCAGCTTCACCCTACCATCTTCGACCATATCTCTAACAAAATGATACTGAACATCAATATGTTTGGTCTGGGCATGAAATGTCGGGTTCTTAGCTAGGCTAATTGCACTCTGACTGTCACAGTAAATTGTCACTGTACCTTGTTTTATTCCAATATCCGAACACAGTCTCTTAAGCCAAATGGCCTCTTTACAAGCATGAGTAGCTGCCATATATTCTGCTTCAGTAGTGGATAAAGCAACCACAGCCTGTCGCTTACTCATCCAACTAATTGCACCACCAAACAAAGTAAACACATAAGCACTGGTGGATCTTCTGCTATCAATATCACCTGCCCAATCTAAATCCACATAACCATGGATATCAAGGGAAGTCATGTCTCCAACTGAATTACCATGATAACACAAAGAATACTCTGAAGTACCCTTCAAATATCTGAAGACTCTTTTGACTTCATCCCAATGAACTCTACCAGGATTAGACATATATCTAGAAAGTACTCCCACTGCTTGGGCAATGTTTGGTCTAGTACAGACCATAGCATACATCAAGCTTCCAACCGCACTCTGGTAAGGCACTCTGCTCATGTCTTCCATCTCCAATGGGGATGTAGGACAATCTGAAACAGATAGTTTCATTCCAACTGTAAAAGGAACACTCAACGGTCTACAATTCTGCATGTTGAACCTCTGTAACACTGAATTCACATACTTACTCTGGCCT
Organism: Cryptomeria japonica; assembly: GCF_030272615.1. Taxonomy (NCBI): domain Eukaryota; kingdom Viridiplantae; phylum Streptophyta; class Pinopsida; order Cupressales; family Cupressaceae; genus Cryptomeria; species Cryptomeria japonica. The sequence goes on along the minus strand of NC_081415.1, from coordinate 278,568,210 downwards.
AGCCATAGCTTTCTATTTACCCTATCTCTTCTAATTTCCATCCCAAGAATGTGCTTTGCTGCACCAAGATCTTTCATTTCAAATTTAGCAGCGAGCTGAGACTTCAGTTCTGAAATCATACCTTTCCCTTTACCAATGAATAACATATCATCAACATACAATGCAATGAATAAGAAATGATCACCATCAGATTTATAATAAACACAGTGATCTGATTTAGAACGTTCAAATCCCAAACTCAACACATATGTATCAAATTTCTGGTACCACATCCTAGGACTTTGTTTGAGGCCATACAAAGATTTCTTCAATTTACAGACCAAATTACTTTTGCCTTTCACCACATAGTGCTCCGGCTATGTCATATAAATATCTTCCTCCAAATCACCATGAAGGAAAGCAGTTTTCACATCCATTTGCTCAACCTCTAAATCATAAGCAGTAGCAATAGAAAGCAAAAATCTAATGGACGTCATTTTTGCAACAGGAGAAAATATCTCACCGTAATCAACACCCTCAACCTGAGAGTAGCCTTTTGCAACTAACCTTGCTTTATACTTCTCAATGCTTCCATCTGAACCAATCTTTTTCTTGAACACCCATTTACAACCAACAGGTTTTCGTCCTTCAGGCAATGGTACAAGATCCCATGTATCATTCTTTTTCAAAGCTGCCATTTCTTCCTCCATAGCAATCTTCCAGGATTCTGCATCATTCATACCTAATGCCTCTTCTACAGATTTCGGTTCATCCACACTAGTATTCAGAGCAAAAATACATCTCCAATCATCAGGTGAATACCTTTCAGGTGGTTGTCTATGTCTTGTAGACCTTCGAACAAGCTGAGTTGGAGGTTCTTCCTCTTCTTCTGAAGATTCAGAGCTAGATGAGCTCTCCTCAAATTCTTGTCTATCTAGGGGTCTCGATTCAACTCTTTCAGGTGTAGAAGGAAGTTGAATCACATCTTCCTTTTTAGTCTGTTCTGGCTGGAATGTAACAGAAGGAGACTTAATTTCTCTAAAAATAACACTTCTACTGTGAATTACCTTTTGTGCAACAGGGTCCCAAAGCTTGTATCCTTTCACACCATAACTATACCCGATGAAGATACATTTCACAGCCTTGTTCTCCAACTTTGTTCGCTTCTCCTTTGGCACATGTGCATATGCCTCGCAACCAAAAACTCTAAGATGTCTCAATGAAGGCTTGTGACCTGACCATGCTTCCATAGGCGTTTTATCAACAAGAGCTGATGTAGGAGACCTGTTAATCAGGTAGCAAGCAGTGGCAACAGCTTCAGCCCAAAACTTTTGTTTGAGACTAGCACCACTCAACATACTCCTAGCCTTCTCCATCAGTGTCCTGTTCATTCTTTCTGCAACTCCATTCTGCTGTGGAGAATACGGAGTTATCTTCTGCCTGTTAATTCCACAGTCTTTACAGAATCTATCAAAATCATTAGAGCAAAACTCACCGCCATTATCAATTCTCAAACATTTTATTTTCTTTCCAGTCTGCATTTCAACCATTGCTTTAAATTCTTTAAAATGACTAAAAACTTCAGATTTACTCTTTAGAAAATATACCCATGTCCTTCTACTAAAATCATCAATAAATGAAACATAATATGTGGATTTTCCAATCGAAGAGACATCTACTGGACCAAACACATTAGAATGGATAAGATCCAAAACACCACAAGTTTTATGAGAACTCGAGTAAAACTGAACGCGGTTTTGTTTTCCATAAATGCAATGCTCACAGAAATCAAAGTCAAGATTACAATCATTCAAACCTTCAACAAGATTTTTATTTTTCAAGGTCCTTAGACCCTTTTCTCCAATGTGGCCAAGTCTCTGGTGCCATAACATAGTCTTCTCTGCAGGTAACTTTGCTTCAGACGAAAGTGCACCCTTAGGTACCCAAAAACCATTTCCATCTGCTGAAGGTGAAACCTTCAAATCTTCCAGTGAAGTATCCGCAGATTTACTTTTTACAAAAGTGCTATTACACTCAACAGTGTATGCTTCAAGCTTATACAAAGTGCCAAACCTAACACCTCTAGCAACTACCATAGCACCCTTAATCATCTTACATCCTGTTTCAGAAAAGACTACCTGCACACCTGCATCTATTAGTTTGCTCACAGATAACAGGTTTCGTTTTAATCGAGGGATATGCAGCACACCATTAATCCTTTTTATTCTACCATCAGAAAACCTGATTCTAACTTTACCTCGACCAACAATGTCTAGAGGTGAATCATCACCCAAGTACACCTTACCTCCATTAAATCCTTCATATTCAGAAAACCAATCTCTATTGGAAGTCATATGAAAAGATGCACCTAAGTCAATTAGCCAGGCATCATTACCTGTATGAGTCGCCAAAGCCGCAATAAATGCATCGCCATCTTCCTTGTCAGACTCAGAATCAGAATCGAACTTTTTCTTTTTCTTCTTCTTTTCTTCTTTGCAGTCCTTACGGATGTGACCCGGTTTACCGCAATTCCAACAAATGACTTTGGACTTTCCAGGAGATTTCGATCTCCCTTTGGATTTGGACTTGCCACACTTCTCATTCTTCTTGCCTTTCTCTTTAGGTCTTCCACGAACGGTTAGGGCTTCCTTTGAACTGATGGATACCTTCCTTCGCATCTCTTCACTGAGTAGGGCACCCACCACATCTTCAGATTTCAAAACAACAGAAGTACTACCGATAGCCATAACAAGAGAATCCCACGAATCAGGCAAAGAACAAAGCAAGATCTGACATTTCTCCTCTTCGTCCATCTTAACACCGACGGACACTAATTGAGCCACCAACATATTGAATGCTTCCAGGTGGTCTGCAATTTGTCCACCCTCTTCCATCTTCAAGGAATACAATTTCTTTCTTAAGAAAATTTGATTTAATAAAGATTTCACTTGATACATCTCACCAAGCTTAGTCCATAGCTTCTTTGTAGAGTTTTCTTCATGGACATTGATTAGAACAGAGTCTGCCAGGTACAGTCTGATTAGACCCTTGGCTTTTCGGTCCATAACATCATACTGAGCTGCCGCAGTAGGATCTGAGGGCCTTTGGACATTCGCATCAACAGCATCCCAAAGATCTCGATCTATTAGCAGATCTTCCATCTTCAGCTTCCACATCTCAAAATTACTTCCATTAAATTTCTCCACCTCTATTCTCCCTGACGAACTCGCCATCTGAATATTCCTGCAACAAGATCAAAAAGTGTCTTCTGCATAAGCTCCCACTCAAATCTGGATTAGTTCAAAAAACCCAACTGCCCACAATTGAAACCAAAGGTGATCATGCTCTGATACCACTTGTAAGGAAGTTAAGTAGCGAAAACAACTTCCTACGCTAACCTTGAGAGGAGGGTAATGCAAAACTTTTTCAGATTGTTACAACAGTTACAGAAAATAGAAAATAGATATAATAGCATTCATACCACAACACAGTGATTTACATGGGGAAAACCCTTTCGGGAGAAAAACCCCACCCTCCAAAAGTAGCTCAATATTTTATTCAGCAATCAAAAACAGATTACAACATACTTGCAGAGCAAGCTCTTCACAGGAGTACCACTAATCAGAGATTTAGAGGCAACTCAATAGCCATGAGACTCTTACACACAACCTCTATCTCACACACCTCATAAATAGGAGATACAATACAGGAAACCGTCAAACGGTATTACAAACCATGGGCTAAAACCACCCAATAAGGTGTAGCCGACCTTATCTCCCTTCTATGACATGTTAAAGCACACATCAACACGTGTCGCTCCCTTTTACAGCTCATTTATGTATCCGATACAAATTATTTTTCTTATTTCAGGAGTACAAACTTCCGGAGGCCATAACTTGAGAACCGGGTGTCCGATTGACGAACCGTTTGAAGCGCCGGAAAGCTCGCGAAGTTCTCTATCACCTCGTAACCCGCTTCGTCAGTTACAGCCACTTTTTAGGGCATTTCGGAGCCTCTAAAGTCCCCAAAATTAAGTTTAAATATTTTATTGCACCCCTCCAAGACGAAAACTTTAATATCTTCAAAACTAGCTGTGACCTTGCGACGAAACTTTACCGGAATGCTTATCTAGCCAACCAGAAGCTTCAGGGAGAGTTTCGCACCATTTCGTGCTCAAATGAAAACTTACTATAAATAGTAACCTCACATAAATGCAAGGTTGAGACACCATTTTTCCCAACACTATGGACAAATTCAAAAAATACTATGAGCATAATATCATGGTCTTTGAGAAGAAATTGAAAAGTATTAAAGATACTCTCCAATCCATTATGTTTCTCAGCCATATGATCATCAAGACCACTGCAGATAGTATGAATACCATGGTGGGTAATTTAGAAAAAGAGTTATCAAGATAATTTGGTCATGGATCTAGATTTGGATAAGGAAAAGGGTATTAAGAGTCATCTGGATCCAGTAAGAGGACCCGTGCCAATCTGAAGAGGAAAGAAAAGAAACATCCACAAGATATTCAAGACTTGAAAAAGGTGGCTCAGAATATGAACCAATTGGAGGCGGAGGTCGCAAATACTTTGAAGAATTTGGCCTAGCTCTCATGTTCTTCCCTTGTTTTTTGTTGGTCTTTTTGCTTGTTTTTTACTGGTGTTGGGCTGTCGTTGTTTTTGTTTCTTTTTAGGGCAGCATTTTGTCTATTTGTAAAGATCTTTCATGTTTTATTATGGTGTTGAACTTGTGTAAAGGGTTTTGAGTCCCTTCAAAATCTTCTTTTTCCGTAATAAAAAACATTGTACAAAATATAGTAAATACATATATACACCTTTTAACATAATTTAATAGTAATAGACATTATGTTAAATATACCATATTCCAACATATTTTAAAAATAATTAATAGAAAAATAATTTTCCATCAAGTTTGCCACAAGTTGGGATTCCCTTTGTTATTACTTATGCTTCACACACCTTGATTTATTTTGATAAAAAGATCACAACTTTTCAACTTCTGTAACTTGTATTCTCTTTATTGTCAATTGTTATACAAACCTCGATTTCTTATAAGAACAAGACCCACCTTATTAGCTTATATAAGTTGAACTCCCTTTCTTGTCACATGTGCAACATGCCCTAATTTCTTCTAAAAATAAAACAAATCTTTTTAGCTTTCACAAGTTGAATTCTCTTTTTTGTCAATTCCCTTTGTTTTCATGTTTGCAATAGACCCTAATCTCTTCTAAAAAAACACCTACCTTTCTATGGTTGATAGGTTGGATCCTCTTTATTGTCACTTATGTAACACCTTAATTTATTCTAGAATATAAGACTCACCTTTTTAATTTTCATCTCCTTTTTAGCTAAATTCCTTACACAATCCAACAAGTTACAAATGTTAAATGCTTTGACAGGATAAAACTTATTGGTTTCAAAATAATTTGATGGAATCTCAACTTCAAGTGTGTCCTAAAATTTAATGTATCTACCTTAGACTTGAAAAGCATAATTTATCAAACCTCAAATTGATTCAAATTACAAGTGCAAAAACTAAATTTGTGACAAACATCTCCAATGGTAGATTTTCATCAAGGTTTAATTATGGTTGTGGTTAGTATTCACTTAAGGTTAGGTTTAAGGTTTAATTAGTATTCAATAGAAGATTTTAAAATGATTATTGTTAGGGTTTAATTAGGTTTATGGTTAGATTTAAATTAGGGTTATTGTATATTTAAGGTTAGGGTTATGGTACAAGTTTGATTACAAATTAGTAAGGGTTAGGGTTACTAGTTAATAAAGACTAGTTTTAGGATTCACTTAGGGTTAGGGTTAATGTCCAATTAGTGTTTAACTTAGGTTAGGGTTAAGGTTGTGATTTAAAAAGGGTTCAAGTATGATTAAGGTTAATGTTAGGGTTTAGTTGGTGCCAAAGTTGGGGTCAATATTGTACTAGGGTGATAATGTTAAGGTTACAATTCTAAAATAGTTATCATTCAATTAGAGTTTAGGGTTGCGACTATGGTATAATTAGGGTTAGGGTTAAATTAGGATTTTATTTAAGGTTAGGAGTATAGTTAAATTAGGGTTAGAGTAAATGATATAATTAGGGTTATATTAGGTTAGGGTTAGGGTTTAATTAGGGTAGGGTTAGGGTTCAACTGGAGTTAGGGTTAAGGCTCAATTAGAGTTATGGTTAGAATATAGTTATGATTAAGACTTAAATAGGATTAGGGGCAGTGTTCACTTAGGGATATATTTTGGGTTCAATTAGTGTTCATTTTGGGTTAGAGAACTAAGGTTACAATTTAATAAGGGCTCAATTGGGGTAAGGATTAGCATTAGTGATTAATTAGATTTAGGATCTATTTATTATTTAAGGTTAGGGTTACAATACAATTAGGATTACAATTCAATCATGGCTCAATTAGAGGTAGAATTTAATTAGGGTTAGGAGTGAATTAGCATTCAATAAGGATTAGGGTTCAATTAGCTTTAGGGTTAGGATTGAAGTTTAATAAGGGTTTGTAGCGTCCTAAAATTGCGACACTTGCAATTTTGACTGCATTTGGGTCTTCACGATGGCGATGCAACACGAAACCTGAATGGAGACCCCGAAACTTGTCCACAACATCAAAAACTGCATTTTTCCAGCACCCTGCCTGATCCCTCCTTGCACCCTGCTGTCCCGGGAGGTGGGACCAGAGCGCCCAGCGCCCTGGTCCCCCAGGACCATGACGCCCAGCGCCCTGGTCCCTGGCCCTATTTTGGGCCCGGTCTCCTATGGGGCTTCGGGTCTTTAAGTTTGCAAATTGGAAAATAACACTTCCTGGTCGGCCCAAGGTCGAAAAAATCAGTCTATCAGCCCTAATTGACAAGTATATAAACTACATTTTCCTCTCCCATTTGAGGTAGATGAAAAAGGAGGAAGGAAATATGTGTACAAGACGTGGAAATGATATTCAAGCATTCAAGCATTCCTTCAAGCAATTGATCATTCTAAGTCTCCATTCAAGGCTAAGTGTTGCATTCAAGACAAGGATTCAACCATTGAAGAGGAGATCACATATCACATACCACATACAACATACAACATACAACATACAACATACAACATACAACAACATCTACACCTTCGCATGTAAGAATACAAACATTCTTACAACAAGGTACTAGTACTTGTTTTACAATCATTTACATTTACAACATTTCTCATTTCTTGGTTAATTCCAAAACCGGGGTTTGACCTAAGGGCAAACCCCTAATCCCTAACCCCCCAATCGTCTTCGCTTTTTTGTGTGTAGGTTGCAGGTACGCAGCTGAAATTGAAGATCTGGAATCCTTGTGCAGAGACGAACAGATCCCCCTTCGTTTCGCAGATTTTTCGGAGGACCGTGTGCACGCCGGGCGCCATCGTCCCGTCAACTTTCGCTCAAATTTGCAGAACAGCACCGTCTCGACATTTTACTGCTAATTCTAGGTCCACAGCTTCATATCATATCCCTATCTCTATTTATAAGTGAATCTTTCTTGCTTCTACATGCATTTCTAGTTCAATCCTTCTTTCTACATTCTTTACAAAAGAGGGTATCCTTGCTATCACAACCCTTGAAACTCATATAGAATCCAATCTTGCATTGTGTGAGATTGGATCTTGTGGGTTTCAACCCCTCTTTTGAATGTAAAGTCTCCCCTAAGTGAAAACCATCAACCCTAGTGACTCTCCCTTCTCTCTCCTTGGAGTTGGGAGGGGAGAACAACTAGGGTCCGATTTTTCCGCTTTACATTTTGGTGAACCCGACGTGAACATCCTTTCTGATTATTCATGGTTAGATCTGAAAATTGGATGCCTTGATTACATTTCCATGTTTGACCTTTTGCAAAATTTTAGAGGTTAATTGCATAAAAACCCTAAAATTTTCTTTTAAGTAATTAAGCTTGTGAAATGTTTAATTGTTAATGTTTGTTTCAGATCTGCCCTTCTATTACAAATTATCAATTCATATTTGTGCTTTAATTTTGAAAATTAAGTGGTTAAGTGTCAAAACCCTAATTTTTGAAACCCTCTTGATTCAACCTTTGTCCGACAATTTCACTGATCAAAACATCTCCAAATCAGCTGTAACTTTGGATTCCGCAATAAAATCATAATATCTTTCTTCCTGAAAATTTGGAAAAAAGTTGCGAGGACCGTGTGCACTCCGAGCGCCATCGTCCCCAACATTTTTTCCGAAATTTCGGGAGCTAGATTTTACTGTATTTTTCTGCTAAAATCCAGAATTTTGGCTGATTTCATCAATTCTAACACTTTCAAAACTACAGTCAAAGTTGGTCTAGCGATTGCTTGGTCGAAGGCTTCTAATCATTCAAAAATTGTTGAAACTGAAATTCATGTCAAAATTGTGTTTCTTACTATCCTAAATCTGAAAAGTGTGTTGGCATTCATTCGAAATTTCAGTGCTTTATTCAAATTCTTGCAATTTGTGACTTTTGAAATTAAGTGCTTAATTACAATAACTTTGATTTTCGCTTTCAAAATTGAATTTTGCGTGAAATTGAGTCAATTGTTAATTTTCAAAACTTGCATTGCTTTCAGCATTCCCTCTAAAATCATAAAATTCAAAGTTTCAGTTTCCCTCTCTTTTTCAAAATTCAAATTTTGCATTTTTCGACAATTTGGGTAGGGTTCAATTTTGAGATTGCAACTTTAATTTGGCCTATCTACAGATCGTAAAATCACTCAATTTTTTCAGGTTAGCTATAAAATCATCATAACTTTCATCCTTGCAAATTTCGAAAAAAGTTGCGAGGACCGTGTGCACCCCGAGCGCCACGGTCCCGGACATTTTTTTCGAAATTTCGGGAGATTGTCCTGATTGTATTTAACAGCTTAAATCTAGAAGATTGGCTGATTTTACTGAAATTTGCTACCTCTAAAATTCAAAATCTTCTCTCCTTCTTTAGTGCATGAGTTTTACGACAATAAGTCCTACTTACACTATTCCTATTAGACGAAGCCTTAGAATTAAGTCCTTCCAAGGTTTAATTATTGAGGAGATGGAACCTAATTTGAATGGCCTTTTTAACGAGGACATGGGTAATTCCTCTAATCCTCTTAATGATGAAGAAGCTCTCCATGAGGTTTCTATAGAACAACTTTCAAAATTGGATAACCAATTTGATGATTTTCGACAATGGATGTCTCAAGAATACCCTGATAGTCAAGCTCTTCCTTTAATTGAGGGTCTAAAACGTATGCTTCAAAGTGATAAGAATGGAATTGATATTTCGTGTGGTATTGCACACATTGTGGATTCAAATGTGATGCCTATGAAGAGTTGTGCTGAAACTTTGGGTTATACACAACCCCCTACTCAAGTTAATCATTCTATTCATTTGATGACTTCTATTGCTAGTATACCTACTTTTACATCAAACATAATGACTACTTCAATACAAGACATTCCTCCTATGATCACTAGTCATGGGGGAAATCCCTCTTCTTCAATCAACCCTCTTCCTTCATTCAATCCGACTTCTTCATTCATTCCTCCAATAAGTGTTCCTATTATATCACCACAAATGAACATGACACAAGGGGGCAATTCATTTTCCATTCCTCCTTGTAGTGTTCCTCCTGTCCAATCATCTCCTATGACTAACTATCATAGTGTCCCACCACCTTACTCTCTACCTTCTTTCAATAACATAACACCTCCATCACAATCTAACACATCTAATATGAACTCTTCGACTGAAGCAACCATTAACAATCTTGCACAAACTGTCTCTTCTTTACAGCAACAAATTGCCTCTATGAATCAATCTAAGTTTAGTGTGCCCACATTTGATGTTGCGAGCCCACTTTCTCTTGACATTGTCCGAGCTATTCCCCCTAAACATGTTGAAATTCTGCATTTGGAGCTTTATAATGGTAAGGGTGATCCTCTAACACATGTTAAGACCTTTCAAACAATATGTACTGATTTTGCTTATGACCAAAGGTTGCTTGCAAAACTGTTTACTAGAACATTAAGAGATAAAGCCCTACAATGGTATTGCTCGTTGCCTTCCTATTCTATTTCTTCTTTCGAACAACTTGCAAATGCTTTCATTCAACAATTTCAAAACAATATAAGTCCTAAAGTTACTTTGATTGATTTAATGCATTGTAAACAAGGTGTTAAAGAAAAAGTGACTGATTTCATTGGTAGATATAAGCATTTGTATGCTCAAATTTCTTTTCCAGTGCCTGACAATGATATTCAAAGAATCTTCATTTCTAATTTACAAAAAGATATTCGAGATAAACTTCTGTTTTCTGAGTTTACTTCTTTCCAATAGTTGTGCGCAACTCTTCACCATTATCAACTGACTGTGAGTCAAATGGAACAATCACATCCTATGGCTCCGAGTGATAAGGGTGATAGTAGTCAACAACCATTTGGGAAGTTTTAACCGAACAGAGAGTCCATTAAATTCAATGAAAACATCATCAACAACAATGTGAATGCAGCATCAGGTGTGCCTCCTATTTCTAAGTTTTTTAAGAAAGAAAGAAAGTTTACTCCTTTGAATGAATCATTGCATAGTATTATGAATAAATTATTGGAACAAAATGTGCTTACTCTTCCTCCTATAAGGCAAATAGATCCTGCAAAGATTAATTCACCCTATTTTGATAACAAATCTTTTTGTCAATTTCATCGTCATCCTGGGCATGATACTGAAAAATGTTTTGCTTTAAAGGGTAAAATTCAAGATTTGATTGATAATAATACTATCTCTGTTTCTGGAGTGAATGATAAAGGCAACACATCTGTAGCTCCTCCTAACCAAAATCTTCAGATTTTTACTGATCCATTACCTTCTCATACCTCTAATGCAATTGATACTAATGATTCCTCTGTCTCACCTGATGATCTTGTGTCCATGATTCCGAATGTGATTAACTTTGTGGAGCAGCAGAAAATCCCTAAAGAACCTTCCATCACCTTTGATTCTAGTGAAACTATCAGGGCACCTGATGGTCCTTTATATATAGTTGCAAAAGTCAAAAATACACCTTGTCGTGGAGTGCTTATTGATCCTTCTTGCATGGTTAATGTCATTACTGAAGAATTCCTTTTTACTTTGCAATTGAATCAAGTGATCTATGATGAAACAAATGTGGTTGTGAAACTATTTGATGCATTTTCTTCTCTTGCAATTGGTTCTATTACATTACCTATTGAGGTCCATAACAAATCCCTTGATGTGGACTTTGCTATTATTCCATCATCCGAACAATTTCGTGTGAAGCTAGGCTATCCTTGGCTATCTTCCATGAATGCTATTGCTTCTACTATTCACAAGTGTTTGAAATTTCCCCATAATGGTGAAGTTGTTGCTGTCAATCATAGTCTCTTTAAACCAGCTGAAAGAACTTCTAGCGTTCCTCTTGATTATTTTTGGCCTAAACAATTCCAATCTCTTCCTCCGCGAAGTGATCATCTTTTCAAATCTTATCAAAAGTGGAAAAAAGATATGATCCTATCTCTAAGTGAACCTAGAACACCCAAACTTGATATTCCTATCGTTCTTGAGAAGGAAGTTCTTCCTTTGAAAGATAAAACTAATGTCTTTCCTCAAGAAGATTCCCAACCCATCCCTATGGATGTGACTATGCCTATATCTAATAAACTTTCTAAAAGTAGACCTATCCCTCCTCGTCATGATGGACTTGGTCTCCTTCCTAAACCAAATATTTCTCCCTTATATGGAGCAGTTCCTCCTCCTTCCTCCTATGGAGAGAAGAGACCTTCCTCTTCTCCTATTTTTCAGCCTAAGAGACCACAACTTAAACACCCAAGTGATAAGGATGAGAACATTCCTCCTCCTCAATCTCCTCAACTTCCTACTAAGACTAGACGAAATCGTTCTGCACGTGAACGCCGACGAAAGCATCGTCTTAGAGCTCAAACTTTGCAATCCCCAAAAACACCTTCAACAAGCATTATTCCATTTTCTCCTCAGCCGGAAATTGAGCCAAAATCTCCTAAACATAAGATGCATGATAGTCTTGATCCTGTGCGAGTTAGAGACCCTATTTTTATAAATCTTGATGATGATATAGATGAAAATGTTACTTCTCTTGCTTCTGATAGTGAATATGAACTTGTTGATGTTGATAACCATTTATCTAACGAATTTTCTAAAGCACTTATCCTAGCTCCTAGACAAGAACAACGTGGCTTGGAACATGAACATAGTCCTTGTTTGGATCTTGTGATAGCTCCATCTGCTGTGTTGGATGTTCCTCCTCTAGCGTGTTTCCTACCTTCCTGAAACATTGATCAGCAAGATTGGGGGGTAGATGACATGCTAGACTAGTTCATTAGCATAGCAGATTCTCTCCTCCTCTCTTTTGTTACTTCTTCTATGTGTTATTCTCATTCTTCTATTTGTTGTCCTTAGTGTTGTCTACTTGAGGACGATGTAAAACATTGAGATCTCTTTTGGTCTCTCTCATGTTGACTCAAAAGACACATGTGTTCCCTTCTTCTAGGTGACCTTCCTTGATTGGGGAATGAAGAACAATTATGCATACATACATATGATATACATGAATTATCATACAACATACTGACTCCGAGGAAAGCGAAGTCACCTTGTGCTTTGTGTTTTGTGTCTATTATCCTTGGGCTTATCTCACACTTGGGGGTTAAATCCTTGCGATAACGTGCTCCTTTCTCATCTCTTATATGTATCACTACCTTAAAGAAATCACCCCCGGTGAGGCATGTGCGATCGCTTTAACGTAGGGGGGCATACATCCCGTTCATATCTTTTCAAGATACTTGAAAATTTCTTGACAAATTTAGCTTTGTCTTGAAAATTTTTGATATCTTTCTTGCATGACTCATAGTGAGGGAACCTTACTACTGATAGTCATGGTTCTCCCTCGTGATCTTCCCTTTTACTTTGTCAATCGAAGTCGTAAGATCCTTAGTCCACTGGGGGCTTGGTGTATCTTGCCTCCTTGACGTGGTGAAAGTTTTTCAATGTTGTTTCCTTGTACTTTACCGGAAGTATGAGCGTACGCTTATACTCCCGCTAAAGTGGGGGCTAAATGTAGCGTCCTAAAATTGCGACGCTTGCAATTTTGACTGCATTTGGGTCTTCACGATGGCGATGCAACACGGAACCTGAATGGAGACCCTGAAACTTGTCCACAACATCAAAAACTGCATTTTTCCAGCACCTTGCCTGATCCCTCCTTGCACCCTGCTATCCCGGGAGGTGGGACCAGAGCGCCCAGCGCCCTGGTCCCCCAGGATCATGGCGCCCAGCGCCCTGGTCCCTGGCCCTATTTTGGGCCCGGTCTCCTATGGGGCTTCGGGTCTTTAAGTTTGCAAATTGGAAAATAACACTTCCTGGTCGGCCCAAGGTCGAAAAAATCAGTCTATCAGCCCTAATTGACAAGTATATAAACTACATTTTCCTCTCCCATTTGAGGTAGATGAAAAAGGAGGAAGGACATATGTGTACAAGACGTGGAAACGATATTCAAGCATTCAAGCATTCAATCATTCCTTCAAGCAATTGATCATTCTAAGTCTCCATTCAAGGCTAAGTGTTGCATTCAAGACAAGGATTCAACCATTGAAGAGGAGATCACATATCACATACCACATACAACATACAACATACAACATACAAAAATATCTACACCTTCGCATGTAAGAATACAAACATTCTTACAACAAGGTACTAGTACTTGTTTTACAATCATTTACATTTACAACATTTCTCATTTCTTGGTTAATTCCAAAACTGGGGTTTGACCTAAGGGCAAACCCCTAATCCCTAACCCCCCAATCGTCTTCGCTTTTCTATGTGTAGGTTGCAGGTACGCGGCTGAAATTGAAGATCTGGAATCCTTGTGCAGAGACGAACAGATCCCCCTTCGTTTCGCGGATTTTTTGGAGGACCGTGTGCACGCCGGGTGCCATCGTCCCGTCAACTTTCGCTCAAATTTGCAGAACAGCACCGTCTTGACATTTTACTGCTAATTCCAGGTCCGCAGCTTCATATCATATCCCAATCTCTGTTTATAAGTGAATCTTTCTTGCTTCTACATGCATTTCTAGTTCAATCAATCTTTCTACATTCTTTACAAAAGAGGGTATCCTTGCTATCACAACCCTTGAAACTCATATAGAATCCAATCTTGCATTGTGTGGGATTGGATCTTGTGGGTTTCAACCCCTCTTTTGAATGTAAAGTCTCCCCTAAGTGAAAACCATCAACCCTAGTGACTCTCCCTTCTCTCTCCTTGGAGTTGGGAGGGGAGAACAACTAGGGTCCGATTTTTCAGCTTTACAGGGTTATATTTAGGGATAGAGTTGAGGTTCAATTAGGTTAGGGTTAAATTAAGGTAAGGGTTCAAACTATAATTCATTTAGGGTTATAGTTTACATACGGTTAGGGTTTAATTAGTGTTATTTTTAGGGTTATAGTTTACTTACGATTAGGGTTTAATTACTGTCATTTTTAGGGTTATAATTCAATTATGATTATAATTAAATTAGGGACAGGTTTAGGGTTTTAGGATAAATATTGAGGTTAGAACTTTCAAATTAGATTTGGGCTCAAGGATAGAGTTTAATTAGGGTTGGGGTTCAATTTTGTAACCCTAACCCTAACCCTAATCCTTACCTTCACCCTTAATACAACCCTATCCCTATTCCTTATTCATTTAATTCTTAAATTTTTCAATGCTACTAGTATATATATATATATATATATACACACACACATACACATGTATGTATGTATGGGGCAAGTGCAAGAATTATAGTCACAATTAAGAGGAAATTAGGGTGTTGGGAAAAATGCCGCTAGGAATAGGATCCCATTACTTTCTAAATGGGGCCTTGAGGCCAAAATTTTTTGGGGCCCCATTATGCTTCGAGGCATAGATCAAAATGGGGCCTCGTTCATCTTCATAGTGATACCCCATGTTTTAATAAAGGGGGGCCCATTATGCCAGTGTATACATTTTTTTTTAACTACCTCTAAAATCATTTTTATAGCGAATAGCGACAAATGAGGATAGATATGCTAAACAAGTCCCCAAGTTCACGCCCCCACATCCTACCACAACCTCTACCAGCAAGAACTCCTTTCCAGGTACGCCATCCTCCATTTTTTAGTGCTTGAAAGCTTTTTGATTAATTTTTTGTATGGTATAAATCCTCCCCCTCAATTATCTATAATGACATATAACTATGCTCAAATTTTAAATCTAGGTCTTGACAATTAGAGAATCTTAAATCTTATTGTATTTTCAATAGTCTATTGTCAAAGTGCTGCTAATTTTGAACACCATTTAACACACTTACACACTCCTAGTCTCTTTTTTATTGATTTATTGCATAGCTCTTTTATTTACATTCATACAAATTTATTAAAGAGATCAATTATTTTACAAATCCACAAAATCACCATTGCGATTTTGAATATCAAATCTCTACAAGGATCCAAGCCATAAAATCTCCCTTTCAATTATTCTCCTCCCTTCATCTTATCTTCCACATTATTTTGATTTCCATAAGTTTTCCTCCATTGTTGATGTCGTGGTTTGAAAATGTATCTTAGTCTCACTACGTTGGAGATATGAAGTTACTCCATCATATTCAACCTTTCCATATTGTGCAATTTTATCCTCCATCACTTGCACACACTTCTCTTGTTAAAAAATTACCTACAACTTTATCTTCTTAAGCTCAAATCTCCATATGCATTAATATTATCACCTTCCTAAGTTTACATACACTCCTAATATTCTAAAGTGAATGTTTTAGGTATTAAAATATGAAAAATATCAAAATAGCTGTCCAACAACTTATGAATTACACAAACCCATTTTTTCTTTCTCTCAAAAGTTTGTCTATAGATTCCTTTATTTTGGTGTATGATGTGATACTTATTAAAAGCATAGGGTTGATAAAAAATTGTTTGCACAATAATTTTGCTAAAGATTTATATTTGCTAAGCCAATGAACATGAGTGCCTAGCAACAAACACAATCCAAACACAAGCACTTGATTTTTAAAACTTCTTATAATCAATCTAAATTGTACAAGGATGTTTCTTTAGCCACTCGATTCCAACTTATAAAATAAAATCTAATTATAGATAAGTTTTATATCCCTATTTCCTATATTTTAAGCTCATAATTCCTTTTCAAATTTCAAAGCTAGTTGAAATTACATTTGTATCCATATATTGGGTGGTTTTAACATAAAAATCAGTCACGGGGCTTGTGAAAACACCTAATATTTTTAAATTATGTATTGCACAAATTTATTCAAGACTTTAGATTCCCAAATGATATTAAACCAAATGTTAACATCTTATATTTAGATTTTTTTTTCCCCTATGTACCTGTCCATTGCACAACCTTCCTCTATACATTGGCATGATTGTCAACAAACATAAAGTTAAAAGTGTGTTAGTGGATAATGGTTATGATGTAGATATTATCACTTTAAATTTGTTTTGACACCTTAGATATTTTTTAAAAAAAAATCTATTCTCAAATGATCACCATCAAAGCTTAAGAAAATGTAAAATGAGAGCCACCTAGAACAATATATTTACCACTTCAAGTGGGCTCTATCATACAAAAAACCTTGTTACATGCCATTGATCTTGATATTTCTTACAATATCCTCTTGATCCATCCATAAATCCATGCAATACAAGTGGTTCCCTCTACCTTCCATCAATGCAAAAAAATACAACACTTAAGAGTGAAATCAATGATTCTTGTTGATCCCTTGCAATATTTAAAAATTTAGGAAAGCTCTCTAAAAAATTATCATTTCCCATTACTAAAGCTACTCTAAATCCTAATTGCAAGAAAATCTCTTCATACATAGACCCAACATACTTTACATCCACATCTACAATATAATATACTAAATCCCACATCAAGATCATTGACATAGGTTGTAAAGAATATGATATCCTAGATGCCTCTCATGGAGGAAAGCTTCCCCTCTCTCCCTAATCTTTTTCTAGGCCTAGTAATATTTTGTAACAAGAAAATTATATAACTGTAAGTAGGATGCACCATGTGGATACCAATATAAAAGAATAACATATGTATGTTCAAAGTGTACCATATATAGAGTCAATATCAGATCAAAATAAAAAATGAGAAAATGCAAACATGGGAGGCACTACATATTAGCTAATTTGCAATGATAATAATATGTCCCATGTAGATCATGGTGGCCCAAAACCCACCTTTATACTTTTTACAAATGAAATCTACTACTCTAGAATCCTAAGGCCCAAGTTTAGGTGCCTCACATGATCCTTCTTTTGTTTTCTATACATAAAAATCTATATTTAAATATAATGCCTCTATTGACCATAGAATACCTCAATGTTCCCAATAAGACATCTGAAAAGTGTGCATAGTTCTTGTAAGAAAAAATGTAACAATTTCACTACATCTCATGCAACTCTATGGCCTACTAGGATCCTCAATTTAATAGAAGATCATGGAAGCATATCACTAAACATTATCCTATGTATTTTTAGACATGTTTGAAGTCCACAGTACAGATTATTTTTCTTACCATGTGATTAGGTAATATGTATTTCCTCCATCTACTACCCCCAAAATTTATAGGTCTTGTAGGAAGTCTTCCTATTTATGACTCTAAAATTTCCACAAAAGGTTCCTCCAAGAACCAAATCTCTCCTTTCAAATGTAAACACTATGTTCCTTTATTATTGAACCAATAGAAATACATCATCAAAATGTACACATCCTACATATGCAACCATCTCAAATCTCTTCATCTATATGATACATTACATGCCATCTACTCAAATGTGATAATAGTACATTCATAGTAAACAAAACATAAATATATTAAAAATTATACTATTTAGAAAGCTTATAATAAGGACTAAATACTTAAAAAAGTAAAACTTCTAAATGACATCATTTGACCCCCCAAAAAAGGTAAAGTAAAAGTGATTTTTTTTAGCATTTTGACAGGTGCGAAGGAGACTCCATTGCAGGTATGATTTAGAAGTAGAGAGGTTCTATCCAAGAAATTTTGATCTAACTCTCCTCAATTAATTACTTCAAATGGGACCTCCTAAAGATTAAATCATTATATTTTCTAAAAAATGTATGATTTTAGCAAAAATAGGGATGTACCAAAAAGTGTAACCCAGTATTATGGGATCACCCCCTCATTAAGATGAAAATATTGTGATAACACAACATGAAAACAATATAATAATTAAATATACTTCTTATTTATTAAGCTATAATAATTTTTTTACCTAAATCTCTAGGATGTCTTTAGTAATATTTTTATATTTTTGATCTAAGTTGTAAGACCCAAATACCTAAGGCTAAATAGTCTCCCAAGTGTCAAGGGTGTCAAACATGAGAAAAATACCACCAAAAATATGTTCAAGTTGGGTAATTGAGGACCAATACTTTAGGTGGGTAAGAGCTTCATGTTTTGTTTTGCAACACTAAAGGGTTTTTTTTTATGTCTTGAGTTAAATGAATCTAAAGAGAATGAACAAGCTTCGTTTTATAAACCATATTTGTTGCACATTATATCACTATACAAGTTGTCACCATGCATCTATTTTGGTTTGAATATGCAATGAAAAACCCTACTATAGTGTATAATCTACCACATAAATATCCATGAATGTGCTTTATAATAACTTCTTATAATATATATAACCGACGGATCATGTTGCCAACTTGGCTGTTGATTACGTGGTGGTTAACTGGTGGAGAGGAAGCGAAACTTACCCAAAAACTCTATGTGACCTGGCAAGAAATGATGCCGAGATCTTCGGCCTTTCCAATGAATTTAATGATGAAAGATTATGATGGGATGAGAGCCGTTGGGGTGGTATTTTGAATTATTACCACTTTGATAAGTTCTAGAACTTTTAGTCTGCCTTGTTTCTGGTTTTGTTTCCTCCTGGTTTTGCTTATGGAGTATTGCTGTCTGAATTGCTCGAGCTACAAAATAGGTGGTGAAAAGAATAGGTTTGAACCCCCAACCTATGATAAGTGGCAGAAGAATAAGGAGGTTTGGGAGGAAATTTTTGATGGTGGGATGGTGCCCTTTTTAGAGAGACTGCATGGTCATTCTGCCCTGATTACGAAAAGATTTGTCAAAGTTTGGAATAAGGGTGTGTTGGTTGCTTTCAGTGTGGAGTTTCAAGTTGATGAAACCCTAGTTGCCATTGTTACTGGTCTGGATATGAAAGGCATGAAATTTTATAGAGATAGGAAGTCGAGTGAGGAAGCCATTGCTACCTTTTATGATAAGGAAAAGGAATGACAGAGGGTTTCAAAAATGTACGATGGCTACAACAAGAAAGAGTTCATTTCCCTCTGGGCCGATATGGCAAAATTCACCGTGAGGTACATCACCCTTGATGGTAGATATGCTAGTATTTTCTCGTATCATTTTACTATCTTAAATCATTTTAGGAATGGTAGATTTATCTCCATCCCCTTCTACTTGGTTTCGTCCTTAGAGAATAGTTTAGTTAAACACATTAAAATAAGGATAACCCTGTGCTTCATGAAGGGCTTATCATGTTGATTATGAAATACACCAAAGCTCATGAAGTGAAACCCTCCCCCAAGGATAAAAACCACATTTTCTCCTCTTATCCTGATGTGTAGTTTGTTTCTGACACGGAGATGGATGAGGATGATAGTGCTAATGCCATGGACTGGCATGACATCAAGGATTTAGAGGACCCTAAGTATAGATCAAAGAAAGAAGGGGAGCTTTTGGTGACCCCGAGAACTAACAGTAGTAGGAAAACCAATCCTCCAAGGTGAGCGACAAGTAAGTTCAAATATAGCAGTAGAAAAATGCAAGACCTGGAGCCCCCACCAAAAAGAAAAAAAAATTAACCAAATCAAGTGGGTCCAAACACTTGGACCATGAGATTAGGTTGGACATCCCCATCAATGTGGATAATGAGAAACAGGGGAATGTGGATAAGGAGAATGAAGGCGAGAAAAAGGAGGAGAAGGTGCTGGGAAACTTATTGTTGGAGGTCATTGGAAGTCAGAAAAACTACTGGAAGTGGGTGGATAAGGAAATTGAAAACCTGAAAGATGCGATTAAGGGAATTATTGAAACTTTCACGAAGTTCCTTGGGCTGAGTAAAACTGGGAAGATCATGAGTATGATCTAGAAGATATCTCAAGATGTTGAAACTATGAAGGTCTTCCATGAGCGCATAATTGATAAGGTGGAAGAGTATGTGAATGATATCAAGGAAAGCCTGAACAATTTCATGGAAATCAGTAGGGAGGTGATGAACAGTAGTGCTGATGGTTTGGAGAAAATCAATTCCATGATGGCCGACTATAGGTCCAGACCCATTGTCAATGATCCTCCCTTGGGAGAAAAATAGAAAAAGAATACTTCGGAGGGTGGACAGAGTATTGCTGGTGGGAAGACTAGCTCGGCTCCTTGCACTAGAACCAGGAGCCAGAGCCAGGACCAGGGAACCTCCAGATTCATCATGGAGGATTTGGAGAAAATTAACAAGAAGATTATTTAGAAGAATACTAAATTGGTGCACTCTCTCAGTTGAGTGATTTACCCTGTTTTTTGGCTCTGTTTGTTTTGTTTTTTGGCATTCGGTCTGTGTGAGGTTTTTCCCCTGTTTCACTTATGTTTAATGTCTTGTTGGCTGCTAGCCTTGATTTGTAAAACTCTGGGTTTCAGGTCCCTGTAAAACTTGTTCATCTTTATCAAAAACTTCTTATAATATATACTGTAGTATCAAAAATCGCACACCCCTAAAATTTCACAGTATATGATACCTTCCTTTTAGCTTGAGAAAATAAAATATTTTAGTTACAATATGTTAATATCCAAATATGTATTTACTGGCAAAATTATCCCAATCCTGAGGATTTAGGTCCAATTTTATTAGACAAATTTTTTACGTGTGAACATTTGCATGGTGCATTAGCATCCCACAAAAATTTGTGATTAAAATGATCATTGGAAAGTCATGCTTCAAATAATTCACTAGTATAACACTCCATATTGACAATTGTATCTTGAAAAGATATATGAGACCTTTCAATTTTTTTAAAATATTTAATTTATAGTAATCTAACACATAATTTCTCTCTCAAGCATATTGGAGGAGAGGAGGTTTGCAATGAGTGATAAGAAGAGAATTAGTGTTTCAGGAGGAGGGGAGGTTTCAAGGGAGGAAGAAGAAGGTGATGGGGATGAAGATGGGAATGATGATGGTGATGGCCCAGGTGTGTGTTTCCACCTGGCTGGAGCTTTGGCCCTTTTCGGAGTAGTCTTGGTCTTGGGGTTTTTGGTTTTGTCTTCTCTTACAGGGTGGCCTACTCTAGGTTTGTGGAAGACTACTTCCTTTGCCTCAAATGCATGGTTGAGGGTCTTGGACCTCAGACCAGTCATTCTGCTCACCTGGAGTAGCTTTTGAGTCTCATTTTATATCCTGTAGAGGTTGTCATGGTTTGGGGTTATCTGCTTTGTCCCTATCTATATGCATGGGTATTCTTTCTTGGCATTGTTCATGGGTGTGTGCATGTCTTTTTGGGTCGTGTGTTTTATGATGGGATGGGCTTCACGATGTTGTGTTTATTGCGGGCCTTCATTGTGCTTCATTCTAGGTGCTAAACGTGTGGCCCCTATTCTATTTTAACTTTTTTGGGTTGTGGTTTCTAGTGGGGAGTCTTTTAGGGTTGTGTTTGCTTTCCCTTACAGGGCTATGTTGTGTTTGGATGCCTCTTTGTTGCATTTCCTTTTAGCAGTGCTTCTTCTACTAAGAAGATCATTGATGAGCTCTTTGTCTTCAATGGGTTTTGTGTGCAATTCAAACGTGGATCATCCCTTTTTCCTTACGGGGTCTCCTTTGTGGCTTTTGGTTTTTTTGCTTTTGGTATGTGTTCTTTGGCCTCTATGGAGGGTTGTGTGTACATAGTTCCTATGAAGTTGGTTACTATGTTTTTGGTTTCTCTTTCTCATCCTAAGGTTGTTTGGTCTGGAAACCTCTCTTGTGATCCTATTGAGGTGGATTAATAGGGTGTCGTTAGGGGTTTTCCCTCTAGGCTGGCTAGAGGTGATGGGCAATAGGGGTGTTTTGTGGTTGTTTCTTCTTCTTCTTCTTCTAATGGCATTTACTTTGGTGTTGGTGGTTTTTTGCTGCTTGTGGGTGGGCATTGGTGACACAGTGTGGGTTGGTTACCCTACGGGTGCTTAACCAATCCATGCTTTGCTTCTGTTGTACTCACTTTGGTGGTGACTGTTGACTTCCTTTTGAGGATTCTATCATCTTGGGTTTTGACTTTTTCCCCCTCTACCCCTTGCTCTCTTGGTTCTGTGGACAATGGATCTATTGAGGTGATTTGGTGTGGATCGTTTGTGGTGGTTCATGTTTTGTTGTCTGTAGTGGTTTTCTGTTGGGTGGGGCTACGCTTGTTGTCTCTCTCCCATTCTATGAAAAGTGTAGCTCATATTGGATCTTCCGGTTAAATGTCTAGGATGCCTCTCAAAACCCGATTTATGTTCTTCTCTCCCTTGATTGCAATGTCCCTGAGTATTCCAATTTATCGTTGATAGATAGTTTGGGGCTCTCCAAAACCCCTCTATTATGATTAGGGGATTCTTCTTGTTAGGGAACTCATTCCCACTGGTTGATGCTCCAGTGAAAAGTATCCTTTTCAAAAGTGGTCGCCTTTTTGGGTTTTTGTGATTGTGGTGATCTCACTACTTGTGAGTGCCTCCTTGTGCACCTGTTTGGTACTTATGTATTGGTAACAGGCCTATCCCATCTTTTATCTAATCAAAACACATAATTTCTCTCTCATGCATACACATATTTTGTAAGTTTTGAATCTTTTAAGTTTTTTTAGCAACATAACATTCTATCAATTCATTGTACATTATTTCTTTATGCCAAGAGGCATTTTTAGTTATAGAGCTAGATGAATAAATTGCTGTAAACATTAACCTCCTTTTCATAAATTTGATGTTCATAACCTTGTATAGTTGAGAAAGGGTTTTGTTTTTTTCCTTATGTTATTATTATTCTTAGTTTTGGATAGTTTTAAATCTTTTGAGTTTTTTTAGGACTATAACATTCTATCAACTCTTAGTACATTCTAAAAATTTGATGTTCATTAGCCTGTACAGTTGAGGAAGAGTTTTTTTTTTTTTTTTTTTTAACTTATGTTATTATTATTCTTAGTTTTTCATAATTATAGCCTAGAAAAATTCTATGATGGAATAATAGCTAGCTACTAGCTATTGATGGTTTTTAGTTTCAATTAAATATGCTCATTGCAATGAAAATGAGTGGACTCTATTTAAAGAAAAAATGGTTTGAATATAATGGATTTCTTAAAATAAATGGATTACATATTCATAATAGAAAAGTGTTATAATTTTCTAATGAATTATGTATAAGATAAATTTAGAATTTTTAGTTTATTTAAAGTCAAAATTGTGTATAAATATCATATATTATAATGTTAATTAGTATTTTATACATTTTATGTTTAAAGTTTTAGAAATTTTTTAATTTTAAATTTTCATTAGATTTGAAGTATAATGTAAGTGAAATTTTAGTATTATCTTTAGATTAATTTTAGGTTTTGAAGGATAGGATTGTGTAGTCAGTTTCTCTATTGAAAGGTTTTTGCTAGTTGTTCTTTCTTGCATTATATTTCGCTTTGTGATAAATAATTTTTTTACTTTTTGTTTAGAAAAAAAATTATAATATATTATTGATGACAATTTAATTTTATTTTGAACAATATGAAAGTAAAATAAGTTAAGAATCAAATGTATTATTTAAAAAATTAAATAGGGAAAAAAAGTTGTGATTGAATGTAATGAAATGAGCAAAATATATATTTTTGATAGAACTTAATTTAATTAGTGAATATTGATTATAAAAAATGACAATTTTTTACAATATATTATTATTTATCAAATTAAATAAAATAAAAATTATGATTATATATATATATTCTTTAATCATACATGTCTCTAAAATTATTTTTAACTCTAATCTTAAACATAAGCATAAATCCAACCTTAATTATAGCATTACTTAATATCTAAAACTAACCTAATCTTAACTCTAAATACCTCACAAATATAAGTCAATTACCCTATAGACTAACCCTAATCTTCTTTGTTCAAATCCCATTCATGCGAGTGAAATTTAATCTCCATCGTGAGACATGCGTAATTTAATTGCAGAAATCATTAATTATAAATGAGCTCTGACAGTAGCAGAGCCTATGAATTTGGAGATTAAATCAAAAGAACCCGATCAACATGAGTTAAAGGATTTCTGGAGTGGAAGGGCATCATTACAGAAGTTGTTCACAATCTTCGAGGTGCAACATCCCTTTTGACGTGTCAACATCAGGCATCCCTTCTGTTACAGGCATTCTTTTTCATCACTCCATCGAAGAAAGATAAAGATTAAAAAAATCGCCACAGAGAAAAAAATGGCGCTTTCTGCAAGGCGAGAAACGACACGGCACGTTTAGAAACGGCCATTCACGACAAGAAACAAACGATTCATCTGTTATAACAAAGGGAATGAAAATGAGTATGTATAAATATGAAACCAATGCAGCATTCGATACAGAAGCTTTCAATCAGGTATGAATCGTGTTCTGTTAATTTTTTCAGTTAAATTTTAAATTGCGTATACTGTTTTATGCTTATGGTGTACCTGTAAGTTGATTTTGCATCTCTCATTATTTTTTGGTATGGATCGTGTTCTGTAGAATTTCACATTTAATTTTACGCGGATACTGTTTTATGCTTATAATGTACCTGTAAGTTGATTTTGTATCTCTTGTTAATTTTTGTTATGGATCGTGTTCTGTTAAATTTCACATTTAATTTTTAAAATGCTGATACTGTTTTATGCTTATAATGTACCTGTAAGATGATTTTGTATCTCTTATTACTTTTTGGTATGGATCGTGTTCTGTTGAATTTTGCATTTAATTTTTAATATGCGGATACTGTTTTATGTTTTATGGTTATGGTGTACCTGTAACTTGATTTTGCATCCCTTATTTTTTTTAATGGATCGTGTTCTATTGAATTTTGCATTTAAATTTTAAAACGCGGATACTGGTGTACCTGCTTAAGGTGTACCTGTAAGTTTATTTTGTATCTCTTACTATTTTTTTTTTTGTATGGATTGTGTTCTGTTAAATTTTGCATTTAATTATTTTTTTTAATGCGGATACTGTTTTATGCTTATGGTGTACCTGTAAGTCGATTTGCGTCCCTTATTATCTTTTTTGTATGCTTTAATTCTGATGTGGCAAGAGAGATGAATCAATTAGCTGTCTGAGACAGATTTATGTGTTTGTGAGTGTTGAAACCTGAGCAATTTTTTTAGTTTCATTTCGGCAGTTTTGGGGTTTTATGACAACCCTATATAATGTTGAGCATCTGTAACTTGTAAACCCTAAAAAACAGAGGCTGTTAAGGAAGCATAGAGCAACCTCTTCACACATATTTTTTTTGTTTTTTTGGCGTAAACATGAATCGAGACATCAATTGTGAATATGAATTATAAATAATTTTGTAAGATCTTCCTTTTTATGTAGGTTTACATGACAAGAAACAGAATATAGCTAGCTTGAATAACAGATTTCACTTATTTTCTTTATGTCTTCACAGATCATATTGCCACCTGCATTTGCTTTAAAGTTTCAAACCTGCTTCAAAGAAAATAATCCATCCCTTGGTGAGTCTGTAAGTTTTGTTCGCTGCAGATGTGTTGTTTTCTATGCTCAGTTAAGTGATAGTTTGTTGCTCTATCTTCGAGTTCATGATCATGTAATGGTAATTTTCTGTAATAAACATTTCGGCTGTTATCTACAAATTTTGTTTTCATCTGAGTTGTTAAGCTCAATTGTGTCCAATGATTTCGATGGATGACAGATGGCATCGTTGATGACTGCCGGTGTTGAACAGGACGAAGAACAAAGGATTGAAGTTGAGCTCAATGATGCCCATAAAAGGCTGGAAAATTTATCCTGCTATTTGGCGATATTATCGATCTTCTTCATGTTCGCGGTGTTAAGGGGTTTGATGGATTTGAAGAAAGACAGGGAATCCATTGTTGTGGGGGTATTTATGGGGGCTATCTTTACCTCAATAGAGATTGGAGTGATCTTTGGGATTGGGAGGATGGTCATTGGGTGGTCCCTTCTTACAAAAAGAGCCATGTTATTTGGGAAGGTGATTTTCTGCATCTCTGAAGGATTATTCATGGTGAGCCTCTTTGCGGCAATTTATCTGCTGATGCAGTCTCAATTAAAATGGGTTGCAATCGGTGTGACTTCAGGAGTTGTAGTTATTGGGGTAGTAATTTTAGCTATTGTGTATAGAGTGTTGGAATTGTATACTGGTACTACTGTGGGATTCACACCATTGGCTTGCCTTGCTTTTCGTTTTGGTGGGCTAACTGCAGTCCTCATTATTTCACTTATGCTCTAAAGCATTATGATGATAAGCCCATCACTCATTTCCCCAAGAGTTGTGAGGATGATTTTCTTGTGTATAACACAGCTACCTTCGTAAGAAAAGTTTTTTAAACTATGCTGAAGTTTTAAGCATGAAAAGTTCCAAATTAAAAAGTCTAAAATGCCCGACTAAATCTCTTTTTCTTTTGCATCTTGTATTTTCTAGTGTGAAATTTGCAACTTTCTTTTTTTCCTTTTGCATCTTTAATTTTCTAATGTGAAATCTGTAATTCACGTTGTCTTTTCTCTATAAAAACATATCATTCAGGGTGTTCATGTTTCATGTGACATTTCAAGTAGAGATTAAATAGAAACAATTGTTTTATCTTTCTTTTTTTTTTTTTTGTATTATATGAATTTTAACTATTATATTTTTTTCAATTATTTATAATTTTATTAATTTATATTAATGAATTAATGATTTTTAGAAGTGCAAACAAAAGTTATTTTATTTTTTATTTAAATGAAAAACATCTTCATATAGATTTATATATCTTTATAATAGATTAAAAAAATTTCTCTATTGATTAATAGTGAATATAAATTTAAAAAATCAGAAATTCAATTCTCATTATTTTGTCTTTACATCTTCCATATAGATTTATATATATTTGTAATAGATTAAGAACTTTTCTCTATTGATTAATAGTGAATATAAATTTAAAAGATTAGAAATTTAATTCTCATTATTTTATCTTTACAACACGGAAAAAAATTATTTAGGTAGAATTTAAGAACATTTTCTAATTGAAGACTCATTTGGAGTAGTGACCTAGAGTGTCATTTATTTAAATCTGTCAAAAGAAAATGGCAACCACTCATATTCTTATTTTTACAAAGTCAAAATGCATATTTAGTGTCTATATTGCATGTTGTTGATAAAAAGATTTATAGATTTTATTAAAAAATATTTTAAGTTTTTAATGATTTTGTTAAAAAAGATCAAAACTTATTTTTATTATAATATATTTTAATATTAAATTGATTAAAAAATATTTTTAAAGGTTTTTTATTTTTAATAAAATATTGAATTTTTAAAGTTATAATATATGATTTTTTTATATCATATTTTTTAATATATTAAATGGATCTTACCAAGAAAAAAATAATATTAAATGGATTTAAAAATATTTTTTCAAGATTTGAGTTTTTATAAAAGATATTGTGTTCTTTAAGTTATAGTATGTAATATATTTTTTAATATATTAAACTGATTAAAAATTTAATATATTTTTAATAAAAAAATTGAGTTTCTAAAGTTATAATATATGAAAAGAAAGAGGATTTTTTAATATTATATTTTTTAGATTTTGTAAATTTGAATGGATGTTAAGTTTAGATTAATATTAATTAAGTATTTTGACTTTTTTTTTTGATCAGTAATTTTGGATATATTGATTTTCAAGAAAATAGCTACAATCTACAAGGGCCAAACAGATTTCAACATCAGCCCAAATTCAGTTCAAACCTACTATGTAGAGTTCCAACTAAAACAGAAAAAGAAGTATCACAGTACTGTGCATTCATGCACGAAATATTACAGTAATCCATAAAAGTTTTTGTTTTAAAAACCAACAAAGGCAGAAAGCAAAAAACACAGATTTTTGCATCGTGACCGCTCAATCCGATTCGCTCTAGTTCGGCATCTTCCTCTCCTCATCATCAATATTCGCCAAAGCTTTCCCTTTGGCTGCTTTAGACTTCATCTGCGGAATACAGTCCAAGTTCTCAAAGTCTAGGTCACCTTCTAGGCTAGCTAGGAACTATACCGCTCTCCCCTCCTCGAATCGGTCCCGGAGCTCTCTTCCCACCTCCATGCGCGTCACCACCTTAAGTGCCTTAAGAACCTCGTCTATTCGTATCAACTTGACACAAAGTTTCATGGCTTCCTAGCCAATGCGAGCTCGTTCCCTGCATTGCTCCTTTAAACGACTCTCTGGTCCCCTGACAAACGGTAATATCTCCTCCTCTGCTTCTCCTTCCTGGATACAAATTCTTGTCTGGGGGATCACCCATTCCAGGATGGAATCAAGATTAATTAAGTAATCCCCATCAATAAGCTTTTTCATTGTTAGCTTGACTTTCTCCACTTTGGGCTCGAATTCACATGCCCAGGCCATTATCAAAGAGTAGACCTCCATATTTGTTCTGTACCAAAAATGGATATGCACCAATTCCTCCCCCAGCATTAACTGAGCAGCACTCCACAACTTATCTTCCTTGTATTTGAAAAGACCTTGCAAATGCTCGTCCGAAACCGTTCCTAGGAAAGGGACCAATTTCTTCTCTGTTCGGAGCGTGAAATTAGCCTCCATTGAACCTGCTCGCAACCTGTTAAACTAGAAAAACTAAACTACAAAGACACAAACAATCTTCATTAATCCAGTTTTTGGCGAATACATTGCACAAATTTCAAATTAGTTATAAATCTGTCATCATTTGTGGCAAGGTATAAATGCATGATCTGTGAAATAAATGGAAAGAAATTTCACAGCAGATTTCCTGCCCACTGCCATTGTCTCGAACCAAGACTCTGTGCTTTTGAACTGCCACATTAATTATAATGCTAGTGATAGTGATTACTTGTCCTTGCGAGCCGTCTAGCGTGCTTATTGGTTTGGAGCTTCACAAATTGCATTAATACCACTTCCATACGCTACCATTACCCTTCCACCACTTGGCCACTTGGCATGTCATATCACATCCAGCATTTGAGAGGAGGTCCGCCACTGCGTTAGCACTTCTCCTAACATGGGAGACCCGAAAAGCCTCAAAAGAGGTGAGTTTTTCACGTATTATCTCCACCCAATGAGATAGTTTCCATGAAGGGGTGTTACCTTTTGCTGTTGCATTGATAACCACTTTGGAATCCCCTTCCAAATGTAATTTTGACACTTTCATGTTTATGGCCAATTTCATAGCCATTAGTGCCGCTTGTGCTTCCGCTTCGTTATCTGTCCCATTCTGTAGTCGTCGAGCCCCCTTGAATAGGATAACCCCTTTATCATCTCTTGCAACTACTCCCACTCCTGAGATACCCGGATTCCCCCTAGAGGCCCCATCAAAATTAATTTTAATCCACTCCTTTGTTGGTGGTTCCCATTTAACCTCGTCTTTTGTTGGTTCTAAAAGGGGACTAACCCTCCAGGACCCATTAATGGGTCGACAGTTCACAAGCGGCCAGTTTGCTTGGATAAAATTGTCTTCACTGGAATAGGGATATTTTGTTAAGTTATGATTTCTAGCTGCTGCTGACACTGATTCTAAGATTTCTCTTTCAACCCTTGATAACAAACTCGCCAATGATTCCTCTTTCTCTTGGAATATCCTTTTGTTCCCTTCCTTCCAAATCTCCCATACTACAAGGGATGACGCCACTAACGAGACACTGGAGAATACTGATCTGCGACTTGGTATATTCCAACTAGAGAGAAGTTCAAAGACTGAATTAGGAAGGGGAGTTTGCCAGCCTAACTTCCCTAATAGGAAATTCCATACCATTTGTGCTTCCTCACATTGTAAGAGCAAGTTGTCCAGGGATTCCTCTGCCTTCTTACACATTACACATATGAAAGGTCCCAAGAACCCTAATCTGCTCAATCTTTCGCCTGTTAGGATGCGCTTTTTTAGAGCAAGTCAGGTAAAGACTCCTGCTTTTGGAAGAACTGGGGAACTCCACATCAGCTTTAGAGGCCACTCCTTTTTTCCTCCATTTTGACGAGGATATTGTATCCAATATTTACCGAGTACTGTCCTGATTTTGAGCCACACCATCTCATAGTGTCCTCCTTTGCGGATAGCATGGGGGTGTACTCCTGCAAGATTCTCTTTAGAATCTCCTTCCGATTTGCTGGTAAAGGGAGATTTTCTACCTCTTTCCATTCACACACATCCACCCCTTGCAATCTCTTCTTCAAGAGAAAATCTCCTACCTTCTCTCCCCATTGATAGTTGGTCACCTATCTAATGTTCTCAATATCTTGCCTATCTGAAAGAGCTGGTCTCCCTTCCCATGAATCTGTCCAGAAATTGGCCTTTGACCCATTACCTATTTCCCATGTGAGATGTTCAGTGATAACATGTCTACATGAGGAGATAAAATTCCAGATGGCTAAGCCTTTTACTAAAACTAAACTTGTGAAAATTCATTCCCTGCTCATCTAGTCTAGATATTTATGCTTTAGGATTTGAACCCATTTCTGGTTTGGCTTAACATAGATCTGCCAAAGCACTTTTGCCCTTTAAAAGGGTTTGAACCAAGGATGTAATCACTACAGGCAAGAAGCCCCACTATTTCTCCAAGGTTCTCCCCAGGGTAAGAGTACTCCATTTTTTACACGATAGAGACGAACCTATGGGGGTTTGAACCTAGGTTGTAGGCACTACAGGCAAGAAGCCCCACCATTTCACCAAAGGGTCATCCCCAAGTATTTTGACTCTTAAGATTTTATATAACTAAACATATTAAAATAGAAAAGTGATTGAAATGATGCATTAACACAAAAAAGAAATGAATGTTTCAATAAATCAATTTTTTTTTTATAAATTAAATATAATTTTAAAATTTAAATAAACTATCTAATTGAGTATTAAAATTTGACTAATGGTTAATTGTACTTATATTGATATAATCTTCATACATATTTAATGTGTGAACAAATCTTTATAGTTCAAGCCTCCTTTTTGGATGACCATTTTCTTTAATAAAATTTATTTATAAAACTAATAACAAAAAGATTAATATGATGTTGAGGATACTAAAAACATAAAGTTGGTGTTATTATTTGTTTTCGTTATAGAGGAGATACTTCACAAAGAGGAGTTAGAGTGAATATTTTTAAATAGATATCATATATTAAGAAAAATCTTAATAGATTTTGATCAATATTTACACAAACAATTTTCATATAAAGAAAAAATTCAAAAATGTTTTTTCTTTTATTTAAATAAACATTTAATGAATTTATTGTATGTTATTGTTATGGATTTAAAATAATGTATTATGTTTGGGAGATTAAACTATTGTAATTGAAGAATAGTAGAAGCATCCAAAAAAATTAAATTGTTAAAATTTATTGAAATTTTGATGATTAATCTACTAACAAAACTAAACACAGCCTAAATTATGAAGATTGAAAGTTGGGCATTTTATTTAAACATGAAAACATAAATTACAATACATGATATATATTTGACATTGTACAAAATATAGTAAATGTATAATATACAACCTTTTAACATAAGTTAATGGTAATAGACATTATGTAAAAAATACCATATTCCTACATATTTTAAAAATAATTACTAGAAAAATAATTTCCATCAAGTTTGTCACAAGTGAGGATTCTCTTTGTTGTCACTTATGCAACACACCTCGATTTATTTTGATAAAATGATCCACCTTTTCAACTTCTATAATTTGTGTCCTCTTAATTGTTTTTTTATTATGGAGCAAATAGGTTTTGAAGGGACCTGAAACCCTTTAACAAAGTTCTACATCAAAAAGCTGCATAAAGATATACCCATTAAAAAAGTAGCCCAGAGTCAACAAAAGACCAACAAAAAGGAAGAAATTAGTAAAAAAAAAATTGAGTACGGCTTTAGTTTCTAGTTGAGTCATGTTTAGAGCAATTTTCTTGAGCTCCTGAATTTCTTGGTTGGCAGATTTCTTCTTTAAATTGGCTCTGGGTCTTTTACAAGGCCCAAACATTTCCTCTTATTTTTTATCGAATGCAGCCGCATTCACAGTGGTACCTTCTTGATGGAGAGTTTTGAGCTTTCCAACCATGGTGTTTATGCTCTTTGTAGAATATAAGTGACCAAAGATATCAGGTTCTCATTAAATTTATGGAATTTATTCTCCATCTGACTCAATCTTCCCTCATACTCTTTCTTAAGTTTATATTCGAAATAAGAGATTCTGCTATCATAGTCTTTCTTCATATCACTAACCATACCCACCATTTTCTGCATGGAGTCCACAATTGATTTTCTCTGGTCCACAATCCACTACTCCACAACTCGATATTCTTGTTTGCTACAAACTGCCTGAAGTTTGATATTAATATCCTTGATCTCATGGAAAGCCCATATAAACATCCTAAAGGTATCCACAGCTACATCATGGGCAATGGTCAAGACATCATCTGGGTTCTCCCTATCCAGGTTGAGAAAAGAAGAATTAGCATTGAGGTCCTTCGGGAAGGGGGGTCTATCACTCCTATAAAGGGTCAGAACAGAGATAGATTTGTGGGTTCTTTGTATTCTCCTTATTGTTTAATGTTAATCAAACCTCGATTTATTATAAGAAGAAAACCCACCTTATCAGCTTCCATAAGTTGGACTCCCTTTCTTGTCACATGTGGAACACACCCCAATTTCTTCTAGAAATAAAACAAATCTTTTTATCTTTCACATTAATTGGATTCCATTTATTGTCAATTGTGCAACACACTATGATTTCTTCTAAAAAGAAAAGCCACCTTTTCAACTTCTAAAAGTTGGACTCCCTTTGTTTTCGTGTTTGCAATAGAACCTAATCTCTTCTAAAAGTAACATCTACATTTTCTATCATCGATAGGTTGGATCCTATTTGTTGTCACACCCACCTTTTTAACTTCCATCTCTTCTTGAGCTAAATTCCTTACATAATCCAACAAGTTACAAATGTTAAATGCTTTGATAGGATAAAACTTATTGGTTTCAAAATAATTTGATGGAATCTCAACTTCAAGTGTACCCTAAAATTTAATGTATCTACCTTAGACATGAAAAGAACAATTTATCAACCCCAAATTTACTCACGAATTACAAATACAAAAAATAAATTTATGACAAATAACTCTAATGGTAGATTTTTGTTAGTGTTTAACAATGATTATGGTTAGTGTTCACTTAATGTTAGGTTTAAGGTTTAATTAGCATTCAATATAAGGGTTAAAAAGTGTTAAATTTAGGATTTAATTAGGTTTATGGTTAGATTTAAATTAGGGTTATTGTATAATTAAGGTTAGGGTAAAGGTACAAGTTTTGTTACAGATTAATAAGAGTTAGAATTATTAGTTAATTAAGGCTAGTTTTAGGACTCAATAAGGGTTATACTTAGGGCTAGTCTCGACTTAGCATTAAGGTTAAGGTTTAATTAGTGTTTGACTTAGGTTAGCGTTAAAGTTATGATTCAATAAGGGTTAAAGTATGGTTAAGGTTAATGTTAGGGTTTATTTAGTGTTAGGGTTGGGATCAATATTCTATTAGGGTTAGGATTGGGGTTAAGGTGTAATTAGGGTGATAGTGTTAGGGTTACAATTCCATTATAGCTACCAATCAATTAGGGTTTATGGTTACAACTATGGTATCAACAGGGTTAGGGTTCAATTAGAATTCAATTTGAGTTAAGGTTAGGAGTATGGTTCAATTAGGGTTAGAGTAAAGGATAGAATTAGGGTTCTATTAGGTTAGGGTTAGGGTTTAATTAGAGTTTTTGATTAAGATAAACAGGTTTTACAGGGACCCAAAACCCAAATCCAAAAACAAAATATTAAGCCAGTAGCGATCCAAAGTATGAACAACAGCCAAATGGCTACATAAACAAGGGAAACACCCCACACCGCCTAACAAAAATAATAAAACCAGAGAAAAACAACAAATAGAACAAGCAAAAAGCTAGTCAAGAGCTTTAATGAGCTCAAGGTTTAATTAGAGTTAAGGTTAGGGTAGGGTTAGGATTCAACTAGAGTTAGGGTTAAGGCTCAATTAGGATTATGGTTAGGGTTTAATTCTTGTTAATATTTAAATAGGATTAAGGGTAATTTTCACTTAGGGTTATAATTAGTGTTCATTTTGGGTTAGAGTTAGGGTTGAACTAGGATTATAATTTAATATGGGTTTGATTTGGGTAAGGGTTAGGGTTAGGGTTCAATTAGATTTAGGATCCATTTATGATTTAAGGTTAGGGTTACAATACAATTACGATTAGATTTCAATAATGGCTCAATTAGGACTATAATTTAATTAGGGTTAAGATTGAATTAGCATTTAACTAGGATTAGGTTTCAATTAGTGTTAGGGTGAGGATTAAATTATAATAAGGACTAGATATAGGGATAGAATTGAGGCTCAATTAGGCTAGAGTTTAATTAAGGTAAGGGTTTATACTATTATTCATTTAGGGTTATAATTCACTTAAGGTTAGGGTTTTATTAGTGTTAGTTTTAGGGTTATAATTCAATTAAGATTATAATTAAATTAGGGATAGGTTTAGGGTTTTAGGATAAATATTGAGGTTAGGCTTGGGATTAGAGTTGGGGTCAAGGCTGGAGTTTAACTAGGGTTAGGGTTTAGTTTCCTAATCCTAACACTAACCATGCCCCTAATCCTTACTTTAACCCTTAATACAACCCTATCCCTAACCCTTATTCATTTAATTCTTAAATTTTCACCATGAATGCTATTAGTATATACACACATGTATGTATGTATGTATGTATGTATGTATGGGAAAAGTGCAATAAGTTCAATCCCAATTAATAAGAAGTCAGGGTGTAGGGAAAAATGCCGCTAGGAATGGGGCCCCATTATTTTCTAAACGGGACCTTGAGGTCAAAAAATAATAGGGCCATGTTATTCTTCGGGGCCTAGACGAAATGGGGCCTCATTCATCTTCATAATGGGGCCTCATATTTTAAGAAACATTCCCCATTATGTGAGTGTATGTTTTTTAAAAAACTTCTTGTGAAATCAGTTTTATAGTCGACAATAATGGACAAGGATAGAGATACTGAATGGGTCCCCGAGTTCACATCCCCACACCCTACCATAGCCTCTACCAAAAAGAACTCTAGTTTCCAAGTACATCATCCTCCTTTTTCCAGCCCTTGAAAGCATTTTGATTATTTTTTTAGGTTTTTTTATGGTTATTTTAGGGTTTGATTGGTTTTGTGTAGGGTATAAATCTTCACTCACAACTCTATGCTAGCATATAGTTGTGCTCAGATTTTAAATCTAGATCTTGACAACTATATAATCTTAAGTCTTGTTGTATTTTCTAATAGTCTCTTGCTCAAAAAAATCTTTGAACCTAATTTTGAACATCATTTAACACACTTACACACTCTTGGTCTCTTGTTTATTGATTTCTTGCATATCACTTTCACTTCTACATGCATACAAATATTTTAAAGATAATAATGATTCTACAAGTCCATAAGATCATCATTGCAAATTTTAACATCAAAGCTCTTCATGGATCCAAGCCATAAAATATCCCTTTCAATTATTCTCCTTCCTTCATCTTATCTTCCACATTATTGCCATTTCTATAGGTTTTCCTCCATGATTGATGTCGTAGTTTAAAAATTGTATCTCACTCTCACTACATTGTAGATATGAGGTTTCTCCATCATCTTCAATCTTTTCATACTGCACATTTTTATCCTCCATCACTTGCACACACTTCTCTCGCCATATGCACTACAATTATCACCTTACTAAGTTTGCATACACTACCAATATTCTAAAGTTAATGTTATAGGCACTAAATTATGAAAAATATCAAAATAATTGGAGCAACTTATGAAGTACACAAACTCATTTTTCCTTTTCCTCAAAATTTTGTCTATAAATTTATTTATTTTGGCGCATGATGTGATACTTCTAAAGAGCATAGGGTTGATAAAAAAAATTAACTGCAATAGTTTTTCTAAGGATTTATATTTGTGAAGCCAATGAACATGAGTTCCTAGACACAAACACAATCCAAACACAAGCACTTGATTTTTAAAAGTTCCTATAACCAATCTAAATTATACAAGGATATTCCTTTGGCAAATCTATTCCAACTTACAACATAAAAATATAATTATAGACATGTTTTATACCTTTGTTTCCTATATTTTAAGTATGGGTAAGTGCACCAAGATGTTGGACCAAAATGTTGCCAAAATTTTTTTGCCCAAAATAAGCCATTTGACGCGTGCCAAATAGGGCGCTCGCCATATTTGTCGTGCCCCAATAGGTTTGGTGTGCCAAACCTAAGGTTTGGCCATGCTAAAGCTATTAGTCATGTGCCAAATAAGGTAAGTGCCAAATTTGGCACTAACCAAATGGAAATCCATTTGAAAAGTGTATTTTCATTAGGCCCGCACTAAATTTGTGCTAGTCAAATGTATAGCATTGGCAAATTGTCTCTCTTTGAGTCTCTCTCTCCCAACAAGAATATATACATGAAATATGTCATTTAGTTATAAGTATACTTTAAGTTATATTTCATGCATATATTGGTAGAATATTTGAGAGTGGTTTCAAATCTCTAAGAGTTATAATGTAGATTCTAGGTTTTAGATGATCATTTAAAATTTTAGACAATCAAATTTCAGTATTCAGCATGCTTCTATTATCATTCTCTCACTCTCTCTATGCCACTATATTTATCTATCCAAAACCATAAACTTATAAATCTCTCTCTATCACTCTTCCTCTATCCAATTTTTACCTCTCTCTATCTCACTTCAGTCAAATTTCAATAATAAGCATGCTTATATCAATATTCTCTCACTCTCTCTATGTCACTATCTTTATCTCTCCCAAAATATAAACCTATATATATCTCTCTAACACCATTCCTCTATCCCATTTCTATCTCTCTTTATCTCACTTTAGTCAAATTCCAATAATCGACATGCTTCTATCAACATTCTCTCACTCTCTCTATCACTCTTCCTCTATCTGATCTATACACCTCTCTATCTCACTCTCTCATCTCGAACCCTAAGATTTAACATTACCTCTTTACCTCTCTTTCCTACCCTTCACTCTCTACTATATGTTTTCTCTCTCTCTTTACACACCTACCCCTCACTATCTTTATTTCTTTGGGTCTCTCCTACATTATCTCCCTTTGTACCTCACCTTCATTCCTCACCCCCATCTCTATCCCTTCCTCCCTCACTCTCTCTTATTCTCTCTCCCTCTCTTATTATTTCTCTCTCATCTTTCTCTATGTTCTCTCAATCATTACTTCTTCCTCCCATCCTCTATTTATCCCATCCCTGGGTCTCTCCTTCCCTCCATCTTTACCTCTCTACCTCTCCATTTCTTTCTCATTACCCACCTCTCTCCCCATCTATGTCTCTCACCTCTATGTTTCCCCTAGGTCTCTCACCCCTCTCTCCCTAGGCTCTAGGTCTCTTTTACTCTATTTTGTACCTCACGTTCCATCTCTCTCCCTATATCCTTACCCCTCTTTCACTCTTTTTGAAATATCTCTCCCCCTCACCTCTCTACATCTCCCTTCTCTAGGTCCCTCCCACCATCTCTCCTTCTCTACCTTGCATTACCTCCTTACCCCATCTCTATTCATGCCTCCCTTCCCCCCACTCTCTCTCTCTCTCTCTCTCTCTCTCTCTCTCTCTCTCTCTCTCTCTCTCTCTCTCTCTCTCTCTCTCTCTCTCTCTCTCTCTCTCTCTCTCTCTCTCTCTCTCTCTCTCTCTCTCTCCCCTCCTCCCTCCATATAAAACTCTCTCTACCCCCCCCTCCATATATCATTACCTGCTTGTATCCCCCTATGTCTCTCTCACCTCTATCTATCTCCCCAAGTTTCACACCCCTCTCTCCACAGGCTCTAGGTCCCTAACCTCTAGACAAAGAGAATACAAGTGAGAGAGTACCAAAATGTAAAGATGTAAAACGTTCTAAATTCAATAATAAAATGAAATACTCTTTATTCTTCGATAAACTCATAATTCCTTTAATAACTCTATTTACTTCCACTATTTCATTCTTAACTTCTAAATGATCCTTCCATTGATATCATAATAAACATGTGAGATTTCTAAAAAGAGATAAAGATTCTTTATTCAATAATATAATGTAGTAGTATCTCAATCATCTCTATACACAATACTTAGGCCTTTCCAATGCCTTAAGTTTAAATAACAAGAAAAATATAAAGTAAAGGATGAGATGCATCCATTGATCTTCAATCCAAGCTATCTTCAATACAATCTTTAGAAAGAATACAAGAACAAGATTCAGGTGCTTTTTCCACCCAACCTTGAAGCTTACACTTCCCTGGAATTATTGGTCAATCAAGAATACCCGACCCTGCATGAATTGCTTAGAAAAAAGAATTTGATAGACAAGATGAAATCTGGTGCATGCCTAGAATGATACATGCATTTTCAATTTTCTAATTCCATTAAGAAACAAACAAGATCAATCAAGGATATGGTAGAGAGCGTAAATAAATCAATCTATTTCAATGGTCAATAAGTTACTCGGTCAATTATAATGCCATGCATAGCAATAAAATATAGTTTGGAAAAGCAAACTATTCTCTTTATAATTCCACATTCGGAACCTGTCCTAGAAGGTAACTTTTCCACAAACACAAACATATCTAGCTTTGCTAACATTCATAAGAAATCAGAAGTAGTACATAGAAGACTATCTTTGTTTTCTCAACTTTAGCTTCATTTCTCACGTGATAAGATTACAATATTTAAAGAAACAATCTTTCATTTAAGAGATATAGAAGAAACAATCTTTCGTTTACAACCAATTACATCTAATAAAAAAAAAATCGTTTGCTTCTATCTTTTCAAGTAAATCAAGAATAAGAATAAAAAATAAGGAGGTGTAACACATGTATGTATCTTTACATAAAATTGAATAGAAAATGAGTTACACATATTATTTTATTTATTTCTCATCTAAATAGCATAATCATACATTAACTTGCATTCTATTTTCTATGGTTTCGAATTTCCACATTTAGAATGCCTAAGTTCTCTATCTTTCCACTTGTTTTTTTTTATCTACCTCTTTCCTCGAATAACATAATTTGGTTTGATACTAACATGTGGTTTTTCATGATTTATGAATTCAACTAACTAAATTTAGTAAATTTCCATAATGGCACTAAATAAGATGAAAATTCATAATGTGCATACCTATATGGCTTTTTCAAATGAAATACCAAATAATCATCATGACTTCTAATGCAAGGATCAAATTCAGAAGTGTAACTCTTTTCTTCACAAAATCAAAATAAGCTTCAATATTTAATAATTCCTTACCCTAGTATTTCATCTTCTTTGTGGTTCAAATTTAAAGTTTATAATGCACAAGCTCTCTATCCTCTTACTCTGTTTCTAGAGGGTTTGATGGTCTAATTTCTATGAATTACACTTATGTTTATCAACAAATTTAAAGAAAATATTTCCTTAATACATTTATGTATATAAATAATTTTCTAAGGAATTTTTTTTTATGTCATTCAATAGAATTCTCATAAGACGAAAATCTAAAAAACTATGTCTCTAATTCTTTCCTGCGGTATCATCTTCTATGTTTTATGATTTCCCTATGATAAGATCATAAATTAACAAGAGTCATTATTTCCACATATTTCAATTAACATCAACTATTTCATATTTTCAGAGTTTTATTCTCTGGTCTTAGAATTGCTTTCAAATCAAGTTTACTCTTCTACAGTGGTGATTTTTACAAGATCTAAAGAGATTTACTTAATTTTATATCGAAAAACTATTTCTTTCATTGAATTCTCATGTGTGTGTGTGTGTGTGTGTGTGTGTAATCTATGTTGCTTTTATCCCCAGCAAACATCAAATAGATAAATACTTTAAGATTTAAAATGTATGTTATAGATACAACAATGAATCAATTTTTAGAACTTCATCAGAGAGAGACCATTCAAAATGAATTCATACACCAAATTTAAAGACTTGTGATTCTAATTTTCCTACAACTAAACCTCTCTCAATTTTAAATCCAAAAGAAAATTAACTTTATTTCTTTAAAGTCCTCAAGAAAATACCGTTCCAAAGAAATCCAACCTATGAATTCAGAATTCAAATATCAAACGATTGTCAGTGTATATTCACCAATTCATCTGTCGAATTCCCTAATTGCATCCATTTCCTTCTTCTTGTATTCTTTTTCAATTTCTTTTTGTTGTGTTGATTCCCTTCTTTTACCAATCAATTGTCGATATTTATGCTAGTCGCATGCTATGTTTTTTGCTACATTTCAGGTTTACACCCACTGCTATTATTGTTTTCCATGCCACCCACAGAACATGTCTAACAATTCACTTGGCCACATAGGGATTGTTCCAATGGTTTACACAACATCTAACAAGTTATTCAATGCTAAGCATACTGCATCGGGAAGGATGTCACGAACCATATTTTTCAATAATTATGTTATTAGGAAAATAATGTATACTTTTCGTTTATGCAACAAAATTGTAATGGAAATGAAATTTTTCTATGATGATAATGCAATCAGAATTTAAATGCAATGAAATGATTTACATTACTTTACTTATGTAAATGTAATTGAATGACTAGTTTTATTTTTACTATAAATTGGGATCATCATCATTGATGAGATATTAAGTGCAAGTGGATGCAGGGACAGGTGAACACAAATGAAGGCGAGAACATGGTTCAGGTAGAGAACTGTCTTAGCTCATGGACTTTGCTAGAATAGAGGAATCTCACACACTACTATAGGATGGTGTGTGAGATTCTATATTCAATTAAGAAATAAAATACTCTTTATTCTTAAATAAACTCATAATTATTTTAATAAGTCTATTTCAAACACTTTTCCATCCTAAGCCCTTGTAGATAATTCTAATGATATCATAATAAACATGAGATTTATATAAATAGATAAAGAATTTTTCATAAAATAGGAAAATTGTAGAAGTATCTTAATCTTATCTTCATACAATGCTTAGGCTTTTCTAATGCCTTATGTTTAAATAACAAACATAATAGAAAGAAATCTCACACACTACTATAGAGAATAGAGGAATCTCACACACTACTATAGGATGGTGTGTGAGATTATATATTCAATTAAGAAATAAAATACTCTTTATTCTTAAATAAACTCACAATTATTTTAATAAGTCTATTTCAAACACTTTTCCATCCTAAGCCCTTGTAGATGATTCTAATGATATCATAATAAACATGAGATTTCTATAAATAGATAAAGAATTTTTCATAAAATAGGAAAATTGTAGAAGTATCTTAATCTTATCTTCATACAATGCTTAGGCTTTTCTAATGCGTTATGTTTAAATAACAAACATAATAGAAAGAAAGAGATGTGTCCTTTGATCTACAATCCAAGCTATCTTCAATATATTCTTTATAATGAAGACGAGAACAAGATTCAGGTGTTTTTCCATCCAACCTTGAAGTTTACACATCCCTGGAATTATTGGTCAATCAAGAATATGATTCTTGTTGATCCCTACCCCTTCCAATATTTTAAAACTTAGGAACACTCTAAAAATTCATCATTTCCCATTTCTAAAATTGCTTTGAATCCTAATCGCAAGAAACCATCTTCATACATAAATCCAACCTACCTTACATCCATAACTACAATATCATATCCTAACCACATCAAGATCATTGACAAAGGTTGTGAATAATATGAGATCATAGATTCCTCTTATGGAAGAAAGCTTCCCCTCTCCATAATATTTTTCTTGTCCTAGTAATATTTTATGACAAGTGAATATCTCAATTTGGCATGGACCAACTACCTTTAAATGTGGGCTCCTAATAGATAAAAATATAGAAGATATAAAAGGCTCCTCCCTCAAAGAGAGACAATAAATGCATCTAAAGTCTTTATCTTAAGTTACATGGAATGTTGGCATATTGTTTCACTCACACAATTGATAATATCCTTTTTATATTTAGAAAAATAGATAATAATGTTACCATGCTCTTGTATTATTTTATAGAAAAATTAATGTAAAATTAGACACATAAGAATATGGTTTTATTGTAATTTTTTTAGACAATATTGCACATATGTGGAAGGATTGACCAACCTCACCTATTGTAAATCCTCTCTCTTTTGTACATTTTTCTCTTGGAGGTTGTAGTTCTAATTTATTCCTTGTTTTAGGACTTGAATTTAGAGATGCAAGTATCTCAAATAATTACCCTCTATGATGATTTACATGCTTGTCATTACATTTGTAATTTTTTCACCATAATTTAGGTAGCTCATTTGCACACTTTACTTATAGGGGTTAATCTTGCATTGTTATAATAATCCAACCTAATCACATTAATGCCCTATACTTGTAATTCATGCTAACATGTTTGAGATGCAAGTATCTCAAATAATTCACCCTCTATGATGATTTACATGCTTGTAATTACACACTAATACATTTGGTCTAGATTTCCGACGAAGAAGGTATATTGTGACCAAATTTGATTTTTTTTTTAAATGCCTGAATTCATCATTATTGCGATGATAATTTCACATTTGGTTTCGATGGAGAAGGCATTTGTAATGATTTTTTTTTTTTCAAAAAAGTGTCTGCATTTGTTGGAACTCTGACGACAACGGGCATTACTTTAAAAAAAAAGAAAAAGCTCGAGCAAGCCATTTGTGCATTGCAATCCCACGCAGGCGTCCGTGTGGATTTTAACCCCTAAGAAGATCAAACCCACGTCAAATTCATTTGTGCATTGCAATCCTGTGCAAGAGGTAGATTATTCACCTTAATTTTGGAGTTGCATAGTGAGGAATTGTTGAATCTTCACCTTAATTCATTCATTGGGTCTTTGGATTTAATTTGTAGAGCCAAATCATATAGCAATTCATCCCATAATGATTTAAGTTATGTCGCAGTTGGATGAGAAGGATCCCCTTTCAAATAACAGTACCTACCCTAAATCTTCTTAGATACTTCTTTGACCTATTTAGTGGTCTACATATGTTGCATTACAACTTCTTCCCACACTATTTGGTGAAAGATATATCCTAACTAAAATTTTTGTAAGGGAGATATGCTCCCTATATCCACTTGATTTCTAGTTACTGTAATCTAGAGTAATTGAATTGATGCTACTAGTTATAGTTGTTGTTGTTGTAGGAAATTTGTAATGTGCTCCATTGTAGAGGTTTTAAATATGTTGTAGAGGCAGTAGATCTGATATTTGTTTGGGGAGGTGTAGGAGCTATCAT
Organism: Cryptomeria japonica; assembly: GCF_030272615.1. Lineage (NCBI taxonomy): Eukaryota > Viridiplantae > Streptophyta > Pinopsida > Cupressales > Cupressaceae > Cryptomeria > Cryptomeria japonica. Next base: position 278,524,566 of record NC_081415.1, on the reverse strand, counting down.
TTATGTTTCTCTTTTTCTTATTCTTCACACAATTGATTAAAGGCATTAGTAGTTGCTTCTATTATATCTAGTTGTACCTATTGGATTATCTCCAGTTTGTTCAATATTAACTTGTCAACCCTCTATTTTGTGTGGAATTCTTTGATCTATATATCTTTGAGCTTCTACAATTGGAGTGGTGTCATATTTGGGGCTATTGTTAGGATGGATATATCATTTATATTCTCCTCTTGTTGTGCCTTTATCCTTTGACTCAAGTCAAGAAAATAATTATGGGGTCCAATAAATTACCCATGAAATCTTTGAGGGTATACTTGTTTACCATCATGTACTAGATCAATGCTTTTTCTTATGCACTTGCTTGTTTATTAATGGTATGTCCTTATATTTCTCCATTTTTTTAGCAAAAACTTTATGGTCATAGAGAGAACTGTATAGCCAAACTTCATCTAATAGGGTGACTTATTTTGTTGTAGTTAATGATTTGGTAGTTTCTTATTTTATGATTTAAATATCCTCCTCACTTTTTGTATCTGATTCTTGTGGTTTGTGTGCTTATTGTTTCTTCCTTGGATTTTTTTCTACACTTATCCAACAAGATATTTCATATTCATGAGTCAACTTATAGTTCTTAATTCAGTTATAGGCTAGTATCTTGTGTGTTGATTGTACCTCTTAGTTTGATAAGGTTTTGGGTGGATTTTAATCTCTAATTTTGAGGAAAAAGTTTCCCTGTAAATGTAATTTCAAAATTCATTTTGAGGGTCTAAGAATTGATTATTTAAGGTCCAAGTTTAGTAACACTACTTAGTTTGTTTTCTTTCAAAAGACATTTAGCAAGAGGCTGTAGATTGAATACTTGTGTTTTTCTAGTATATTTTGAAGAATTAATGGAAATGAAGTTCATAGTTTGCAACTGTATTGGTAGTCTTTTTTGATTGCTCGATATTCTTCTATTTCTTTCATTTTCCTTAGTCCTGAATTAATATTTACATTTATGAAACATCTTCTTTGTTATAATCAATTTGTGCATCTTTCATGGTGATTGAGGTTAATAATGAACATGTGAATGAATAGTAGTAGTTGTTCTAGAGCTTTCCTTGGTCTCATTTTCATGTTAGAATTGGCAATTTTGGCATGATGAATTATTTACATACAAGGTTATTTTTAGATTTTGTTGATAATGTGAGTTTAGGTAATATTGATGATTCATTTTCTCATAGCCTTGTTCTATCTTTTACAATTTATTTTAACCATTTAGCTTAGGCAGATTGAGAAATCAACATTTCAACTTGATTAGTGGCATTTTCCCCTTCAACAAATTGGCCACATGAACACTTTGTTATCTTGTATTATTGTTACCTTGGGAGGTCTGGAATACCTTTAGTTTCTACTATTTTATAAGAGAGATTAAGTGGCAATACTTAGTCTATGTTGAGTGTGTCAAAAGACCCATCAACAAAATTGGCTCTAGAGAGAGGGAAAGAACAAGCTGGAGCATATGCCATTTTTCTCTCTTGAAAAGTTCAAGAGGGTTCTAAGATTAACTCCCAAAAAGGAAAATTTTTAGAGCTTGGACTCATCACTAGCAGGGAAAACTTTAAGAACCCCCCCCCCCCCCCCTTAGGACAAGGTGTAAAAACATGGCGAAAGCTGTATAATTCTTGAGGAAAATTTTAATTTTACTGGCGAATTTTTGTGATGTATGGAGAAAAAATAATAATCTCTATTGGCGAATTAGCCGTGATCGCTCAAAGTTTGTGAAAAATCCTAGCGAATTGTAATGTTTTTAAAACCCAAAAAATATTTGTATGGGCGAATTGTAATGTTTTTAAAACCAGAAAAATATTTGCATTGGCAATTTCAAGCTATTTTCAAACCATTAAAACAAAATATTGGCGATTTCAACCTATTTTCAAACCATAAAAATAAAATATTGGCGATTTCAATCTATTTTCAAACCATAAAAAAATATATTGGCGATTTCAAGATATTAAGTCATTAAAACACGTGGAAAAACTTTTACAAAACCTGGCAAACAAGTCCATGTGTCAATCCCCATCTTTAATCGAACACTCGCAACCGGTTATAACAATTTGGAAAGTAACCGACGAGTTATTGACAATGCTACCAAATCCTCTTAATCACAAGCTCACAACCCCTTTTACGAATCCTTAAAGAATTGTGCGAGTGAGCGACAACCATTGATCTTCATCAATCCCTTTAGTCGCAACCTCACAACATCATTTGTAATATTCTTTCTTTACCTGTGAGCTGGCAACCACTACTAATCTAACAAAACAACTTATTTCATCGCAAGCTCGCAACTCAAAACTTAACTTGACCTAAACCCCTGCGATCTCGCAACAACAAGACACTTAACCACCATCGCATGCTCCCAATTCTTTTTGACTTAAGACTTACAAACCCGCGAGCATGTGATGACCATAAAATCAGACCAAAACTTACCTGTCGCTAGATCGCAACATAAAATGCTAAACAACTTCAAAACCTGCGAGCAAGCGACGAAACCAACTAAGTTGTGATACTAACCACATCGCATGATTGCAAATTAAAATGACTTAACCTCAAACACCTCACGACCTTGCAATAACATAAAATCACACCTACTCGCAACCTCGCAACATAAAATGGTCAAGTGCAAAACATCTTGTGAGGTAGCGACAACTAAAATCTCCCAGTACTCACAAGCTCGCAACTTAAACTAACTTGATGATAAAGGACCTGCGAGCTAGCAATAACCATAAAATCTCAAAACTATTTCTCTTGACCACAGTGACCCAGCGAGTACCAACAAAAATTGATGTTTTATGTTAATTAATATTACCTTTATAAACATGTACGAGTAGTGGCACACAGACCATTAATGCTTTACTCGCTAACTCTCACGGCTATAATGCATGACATCAAACCAATTTGAGACCTCACAACCAAAGTAATTTCATTAACAATCTCCAGCTCGCTAACATAAAATGCTAACACCCAAAAAACTAGAGACCTTGCGATTTAAACCCAAACCAACACTCACTAACTTGCCACTTAAATTATTAAACATGAAATTTATCTGCAAGTTAGAGATGAAACATTAAACATGTCTCATTGTCTAACCAATTGTTTTACCACACTTGACGTTGACATGGACAAATAAAGAGAGGACAACTCAGATTTTCAATGCACGACAACTTCAGTTTACTAGCCAACTAAGACAAAAAAGAAACACAAAACCCTAATCGCCATGAACATCATGTTAAGAATTTAATGTAGAACAGTGGAAAGGTTCTAACAGTTATGCAATATGAATAGTTTTATGGATCTTGTGATACAAATTGTTGCATTTCATGTTCAACATAATGTGGAACCAATTTACTAATAATTCAATTGTTTACTAATAATTCAAAAAATAAATTCTAATTGTTTACTAATAATTCAAATTCACAATTAAAAATATGAAATAAGTATCCATTCCGATTGACAAATTCAAGGAATACAATATCAAAAATCATCAATGACAACTATAGTATTGCAAATTGTAATATGACTCAAGAACTATAGTATAAATACCTATAAAGTGACTGCTAATTCACTTCAGTGACTTAGTCTGAAGCTTCTATATCCTAAATGGACTCAAGATCTGAAAACTGACTAGTACTAATAGGTTCATCTTCATTCTCAATCGGGTATTCAGGATTGCAGGATTGTAACTCTGGCCCTCTGCCCTACAATGAACTTTGACATTCACACTCAAATTGCAGAATGTGAATCAAGAGCTCCCAAATTTACTAATTAGACACGAACAAATTGTAAGAAAGAGTGTATTTATATCAATCCATGATTGCATTTTTGGCGAATTGTACAGGCGTTTCAAAATGCATCTTGATTTAAGCGGGGCGAAATGGGTCCTCGAATGCTTATAATGTTTTAATTGATATTGGTGAATTTGGCTGACGTGTGCAATGAACATTTAATTTACCATTGGCGAATTAAGTCCTGGGTACGTGGTCATTTTACTATTTTTGGTGAATAACGGAGGTGATCTAATACCCACATTTGAGTGATTCTAGGCGAATGTTATGGGCATGCACGTCGAACGGTGTGTGCTCAATGCCGAAGCCAGAATACAGTGTACCGTTAACCTCAAATTTTGGACGATTTGACCACTATGTTGCCCCAGACTATTCACCATTTCCTCAAAAAAAAAACACAAAAATACACAGAATTCACCAATTTCGAAGATTCGCCACTAAAATACTCTCGGGATTCACTAGATCCAAAGGAAATAAAGGAAAATGACAGCCCCATATTCATCTTCACAATCAACACCCATTGTCCAAACAACATCCCAATTTATCATGGTCCCTTTGGTGAATAAAAACCGCAGTTATCTTAGTTGTCCAAACAACATGAACACTTAGTTATCTTGCATCGTTGTGACACAACAAAGAGACCTTGGGAGGTCTCAAATACCTTTAGTTTCTACCTCTTTCATATTAGTTTTCCTAAGCCTAGAAGCCAATTAAGGTAATGATTATAATGACAAAAGTTCAAAATTTGTCTTGCAAAGTCCTAAGATGGGACTCAAATGATGACAAGATTAGGACTATGATAGATAGCCACAAATTGATAACTCAAGAAAGGTATGGCTTCCTAGGAAATGATAAATTATAAAGGTAAGATAACCTAACTCAAGGGACTGAGATGGTATCCTATAATGAAAAATGATAGTTCTAAGCAAAAGACTACCTAGTGATATGAAAGTTGATGCAAGATAGTAAGGACAACAAGGAAATTTATTTTGAACTTTGACAAGATTGAATCTTTGGGTGAAAGTTTGAATGGATTGATAGCGAAAAGGCATGGTGATGCAGAGAATCCAATAAACTCAACCAACTAGGGAGATATTTCTCCCAACTCACCTATTCAAGTAGGTGTCAACCCTTCACTGACTCACAAGACCCCTCACAAGGCCACATGTTACTCAAAAGGATTCAATACCCCAAAACAAACCCATACTCACAAACCCTCACCCAGCCATTGAATCACACTCAAATAGGAAAAATAAACATGTCTAAGTCACAATCCAACTCTCCAACATTCAATCACCACCAACACCCTCAACCCAAGTATTCACACAAATCCTCCTTCAACTGGGTCTTCTAATCCCCCTGGTACTCAACTCACAAAATGTATTAGATATCCAAAAACCAATGTACTTTCAAAAACTCTTAAAAGGACCACTCAGCATATACCACCATAGGTATTTACCCTCCCAACCACCAAAAGGTCAAAGGAAGATTCACTGCTGCAACACTCACTTTTTGTGACACTCTCAAGAACTTAGGACAGTCACTCCTTTCATGGCCATTATTCTTCACAACACTCTCTAACATTAATTATGATGATAGTTTACCTCCTTAAACCTTCCACCAACACCAAACTCAATACCAAACTCATTCCCAATCTCGCTAATGGACTAACTCAACTCACTTTCAAATTGTGTCAGTCAATGCAAGGTTTAGGACAATCATACACCCTCACGGATTGATGGGAGTTTTTGGTCACCAAACACTTGGATTATGTTTATAACTCCCTCAAAAATTCCCCAATCCATTAACAAGACCATTCAAGGACCCTTGAGTCAATTACACCATCCAAACTCCATGCATAGACTGTGTTCTCAGATTAAAACACAAAAATCAACACCTTCCACATATTTGCACGTGCCAAAATGCTCATGAGACCCTGAAATGATTAAGAAAAAAAATACATGATTTTATGGGTCATCCCATTCCTTGAAATTTATTTATCAACATAGAAATGACCCTAATGCATTTTAGTTTGCCTCAGGTTATCCTAGACTAGGTTTTTGACAGTTTTCACCAATTTGGCTATAACTTTTGCAATACAAAATGAAACAAGATGAAACCAAAGGGAGATTGAAGAGGATTGACCAATATAACACATTAAAGAGATTTTTCAAGAAAAATAACATGCTAAGGAATAAAAAAATCCAATATAGAAGTTTGCAACGTTAAAGAACTCAGAAATTGTAGGGTAAAACCGAGATATTAATTAATTGTGCTTAGTTACAATGCTCAACCAACCCTTGGTCGTGGAGAGTTCCTTATTAAAAAACTTAAAATCTTCCCTCAATGGTTAGAACCACATTTTAAACTTGTCTCAACAAACTAACACCTAATTGCTCATAAAATGCACAATACGTTGCTTTAACAATGTTGAAAATATTAGCAACTTTGTCAAAAATTGTTCTTAGACTCAACCCAAGACCACTATGACTCATAAATGATATAAATATGTTCAAATAGGTCTGTAAGACCTTTACATATCATTAAACATCACATTTGACCCATTGAGACATATTCGCAACATAGTGATAATTTTGACAATATTGATCATCATGACCCCCACTAGGACTCAATACACCATCTAATGGTCTTAATGGCATTTATTACATCAAATATGATCTTCTAAGACCTTATTCATAACCAAACTCAAAAACCTTGACCTATTACTAAATTGGCTTCATGGTGGCCATCTTGTTCTAGGTGCTCTTGCCCAAAAGGATGATATGATATGGTGGAGAGAAATATGAGGGGGGAGTGGTAGGAAATGTTAAGGGTAGCTGATATGTGGAGAAATTGGAGGGAATGGGATGTGTGGGGAAATGGGGGCATAAGGGATATAAATTATGGAAGAAAGAGATACATGAGGGGGAAAGAGGTTTGGGATGTGGGAGGTAGAAGGGGGTGGAGTTAGGATATGCTGGGGAATAAAGTGGAGTGGGAGGTATAAGGGGGTAATGAAAGGGTAAAGGGGATGTAGGTTATGATGGGAGTTATAAGGGGAAAGGAAAAAGGGTAAGGGGGTAGGGTAGTAGGTTAGGATAGGGATAGGATATTGGTAGGCTAGGATTGGGGTAGGTGATAAGATGGAAAGGGTAGGTTAATAGGTGTGTGGTAGAGGTAAGCTTAGGGAAATAAAGGAAGTAAGAATTATGAGATGTGAGTTAGAATAGGTGATTTTAGGGGAATAAAGGGGTAAAGGGGTAGGTATTGTGGAGGGGAGTGTGAGATAGAAGGTATGAGGGGAAGGGAGATGCTAGGGTAGAATATGGGTAGGGTTAAGGTGGAAACAAAGTTAGAAGAGGGAGGTGAGGGTGTAAGATGGAAGGGTAGGTTTAAGTTAAGATGTGAAGGAGGTTAAGGAATGGGGTATGAAAGGTGGATGGAGGATAGAGGATAGGAAGGTAGGTGAGTTATAAGGTATGGTAAATTGAAGTGAAGAGTGTTAGGGGAGGTGTAAATGGGAGAAAATGGAAATGGGATTGATTGGGTTTGGGCACCCACTGATAGGATCGATAGAAGTGGAAGGGATTATGCCTTGGATAGGCAAAGGTAATGTTAAACCTCACTTCATTTCAAAGAGAAAGACTTGGCCAGCTCCTGAGAAACTACGAACAAAAGGTTAACATCAAAGACTCAACAACAACTAACCTAGAAAGAAAAAAAGTGGGGTCCCCATTTGAAAGGGGGTGATGTGTGAATACATCACAACAGGATGTCACTCTTTCCACTTACCTTTCTTTTTATGAATATGCATAACACTATTTTGGAAATGATAATGTAGATTCTCATCCATTAAAAAATAATTATAATGGTAAAATTTATAATAGTAAAATTAATAGACCTATTGTAGGTCCTCCAAGCCTAGAGTAAGGAGTTTGAAGGGTCCTCATCAATGAGTTTTGACCCAATAGGAGATGTCTTGAGAATGAAAATTTTGGAAGTGTGGCATTGTTGAGAGACAACACTTAGGTGTGAACCCTGTCTTCACAAGTTATGATCAGTTGCCATGAAACTTGACCCTATCCTCATGGTGTTAGCTCAATTCATATTAGTTTTACCAAGCCTAGAAGCCAAGTAATGTATCCAAGGGTGTCTAGAAGAATGGAGTGTATGATCATTGACTTTGTATGTTGAAACCATTATACATGCCCCTCCATTGAGGGTATTGAGGAAGATTGGGAATAGTGTGTTTTGGTAAAGAAACATGACTTGAGAAGTTTGATGTAGAGGCAAGGGTAGAACTCAGTATTTCATATCAGGACAACAACCACATTGATTAGGCAAGTCAAATAAGGTCTCTCCAATGTTTAGGATACACAAGGGAAGCATTAGTCATGTAAGTATGCATGAGCATGGGAATGGATAGTTACTTTCCTTTTAGACCAATCAAAGGAAACCAAGGCAAGACAAGAAAAGAATGGGCAACACAAAATCGACTCTGGTGGTTATATGAAACTTGTCACACGAATTGTAAGTATCTATAAATGAAAAATGCAGGGATTTGAATTCAATAGAGCACCCATAGAAGATGACAAGAGAATTGCCTACCAGCAAGGCTATATAGCCGTGGTTGATCGGCTACGAGAATTGAGTGGGAAAACACAAGATTCTGGTGCATCCATCACAGAGGTAAATAAGCTAAATGAAAATTGTTTCAAATTGAATACTTTACCTGCAATAATCTAATTGATTTTGAGTTCCAACATAAAGTGACTATATTTGTTTTAAATAAGCAAGCAATGATAACAATGTGCATGTCATTGGAATGCAACCTGCTAATAATGAAACACCACCTGCACATGAAGGTCTGGATGTGCATCCCAGTAGTGGAGGTATTCATTTGCTATTCAAATTTATTTATGTAATTATTAATACAATTAAACATATTAATTTGTAATTAGAGTAGTAATTAATGTAACCTTTTTTGTTAATATTTTAGAGCATGTAGTTGGTGGAGACCAAGTGGAGCATGATTTGGGTACACAACATCAGGAACGTGATGTTCCCCAATCAGGTAAAGAGGACCATTGTTATTCCTTTAAACAAATTTAATTGCAATTGGTGCTCAACATTAATGTAACCTTTAGTATTTCAACTCTAGAGGATCTAGAGGGTGTTCAGGATGTTGAGGTTGAGGCTAGACAAAATGATGTGGCCCCATCCAATGTTTTGAGCATGCCTACTCCATGGGTGTTTTATATGTACACTTCCCTCATGTATACCTTGTGCTTGCACCATGTCTATCATGTATCTAGCATATGTGTTTTATATTGTATGTGTATTTGTGTTACTTCATGAATGAGATGTTTTCAGATGTCTATTCCATGAATACCTCTCTCTTGCATGCTTCATGATCGATGTGTCTTCAACTTGTCCACTCCATGAGAGCCTTTCTCATGTATGCTTGTACCTTATGTGTATTTATGTATTACTTCATGGTTTACATGTATGATTCATGCCTTGCATGTATTCATATGTATAGTTTTTGCTTTACATAGCTCCTTCATGCCTTATGAGCATTACTTCATGCCTTGCATATATTCATGTATGTTGATTCTTTGCTTACACATATCCATTATCTTATGCTTTATGTGTACACTTCACATCTTATGGTATTTATGTATACTTTATGCTACGTGTATGCACATCTTCTGGTATTTGTGTATACTTTATGCTATGTGTATGTTGCATGCCTTAAGTGAATTCATGTGTACAATTCATGCTTTACATGTATTTGTGCCTTATGTATACACTCTATGTTTTTCATGAATGCGTCTTGCCCCAAGTATATTCATGTGTATGCTCTATATTTATTCTTTATGTTTTATGTGCATATTCATACTTTAAGTGCATCCATGTGAATATATGCATCTTATAAAGCATGGGATGTTCATGTAATACTTGAATGTATTCATATGTATGGTTTGTGCTTTACATAGCTCCTTCATGCCTTATGAGCATTACTTCATGCCTTGCATATATTCATTTACGTTGATTCTTTGATTACATATATCCATTATCTTATGCCTTATGTGTACGCTTCACATCTTATGGTATTTATGTATACTTTATGCTATGTGTAGGTTGCATGCATTAAGTGAACTCATGCATACACTTCATGGTTTACATGTATTTGTGCCTTATGTGCACACTCTATGTTTTGCATGAATGATTCTTGCCCCAAGTATACTCATGTGTATGAATTATATGTATTCTTTATGTTTTATGTGTATACTTCATGCTTTAAGTGCATCCATGTGCCTCATGTATATTTCTCTTAAATGCATGTTTTATGTATATATACCTGATAAATTTTGGATATTAATGTGTTTGTTGTGTCTTCAACATGATTTCCTCATTGTATGATTTATACTTATAATTTTTCATATATGCATTGTACCTTAGGGGGTATTTGTGTGCATTACTTCATGTCTTGCATGGATGCTTCATGCTCCTGCCTTGCATGTAACAATATGTATGTTTCATGACTTAAGAGATTTCATGCTCTACATATATTAAAGTCTATTCTTTATGACTTCGGTGGATTCATCTGAATGCCTCATGCTTTATGTGTTAAGTATATTCATGAGTATGCTTCATGATTTAAGTATTCATTGTATGCTTCATAATTCAAGTGTATTCGTTTGTATGCTTCATGCTTTAAGTGCTCATTGTATGTTTCATGTTTCAAGGTATTCATTTAATGTATGTCTTATGACTCATGTGTATTCATTTGTATTCCTCATGTTTCGAGTGTATTCTTCATGCTCCATGCACAACATGTGTGCTTAAGTGAATTCATGGACACTCTATATGTTACAATGAACATCCGATGCTTTATAAGATACATATATTCACATGTATGATCCTTATTCAAACCATGCCTTCAATATATTCATGTATTTATGGAACCATCAATTCCTAAATTTGGTGGTATAGTTTGTAGATTTTTGGAACCATCAATGAGGAAGACCTCATAAATTTGGTGCATCCATGGAAGTTTCCACATCTGATTTACTTAGATTCTCTTGTACCGCTGCAAATGTGCATGCATAATGTGGTGAAAGATAGATTTGATGATCTTGAAGATAATGCAAACTTTTGGAGGGTGTTCAAAAATATAGTAGATGATAAACCATGGGCTAGCATTACTATAGGTCATAAGAATGGGTATTGAAGTATTGTTGGAGTTGTATTTGGGAATTTGTGTGAATAAAAGACATGGGGTCTTCAAACGATCCAAGGTCAAAGGGGTCTAGGCTTTGTATTTTGTATGACACATATTTGCTACCTTTTTGACTATGCAAAAATGAGATTCTGTGATCTCAGTTTATAACTTTATACCTATCATATAATATGTTTTTCTTTATCCAAAAAAGGAACTTGTAAATTCTTAAACAAATCTGTTATGCTTGTCTTTCTAGAATTCAGTTAACATGTTGTTTTGAAACTCATAATTCAATCAACGTTTTTGTTCAGTTATAAAATTATTTTAACTCATACCATGTTTGAACATTGACATATGTTGACTGTGTAGTCAACCTTGCAGCAGAATGGTTTGTTGGTTCAGGATTGTCTTCAATGTAGTACCATTACATCTCAAGTTTACTATTATTTCTTTTTAGTTTCTTTTTCCCTAAGATTTAAACTCTACATATTACATCTAAAGGGTACTCCTTTTCATATTTATGTGTGTGTTAATTTGTGTTTGCTTGCTTCACAATTAATAAGATTTCTAAAAGGAATTCAAATAATTTAATATCACTCTTTGAAGAATGAACTTCTCTTTGTATCCAAGTTATCGGAGTACAAGTGAGGTGGAGAGTTCTTTATTAAGGAGTAAAAATTTGGCATGTTCTAAAAAGTAGTGTCTAGATTTAGGAATGTGGTCAATTTGACTACTATGATGGAATGTGACTTATAAGAGAGCATCCAATGTGCTTGATCATGAGTATTGGGATGTTGGAACTTCGATATGGCTCATGGTTTTGACTTAGTTTTGGATACCACTTGTTTTTTAGTTTCCTTTTTTACACATTGGAGGCATGTGATAAAGGTTTGTAATCTCCTTTCATAGGTGCTCTTATGTTGTTGGCTTATTGTCAAGGGAATAATTGATTGTATTGGTATACACATCTTATTGTGATTAATACGAGCTTGGGTCTCTTTGTTGGTGGAGTTTTTTTTCTATAAGAGTATCTCCATGTATATATGGCATTTGTATCGTTTCAATTTTAATGTTTGCTTCTTCATTAATACATGGATCTTATAAGTTTAATTAGGTTAAATCACTTTTTTGTTAATATTTACATTGTTTCATTTACTTTGTTAATGCACCTCTGCCACTTTAATGTTAAACTTTGAAGTCTTTTGTCTTCAATCTCATTTAGTCACTAGCCCTTCATCAATGAAATTGTGGCTCCAATATCAATAAGAATTATCACCCTTTGTCCTCGTGAAATTCCTCTAACACGGAAAGTATGATATCTAGGTGCCCCTGATAGTACTGCAAGTGTGCCTCTTGGATGCTCACCTCCTTGGTCATCATGCTCAGCCTCCACCAGAACTATCTCAAGCTTAGGCTCATCATCCTCTATATCTTGATTGGAGACCACCTCTATGTAGTGCATTTGTCCCTTTCCCAAACACCTATTTCTAGGTTATCATCCTCTATATCTTGATTGGAGACCACCTCTATGTAGTGCATTTGTCCCTTTCCCAAACACCTATTTCTAGGTTGTCATAGCTCTTTGCATGTGAAACATAGCTTTTTTCTTCAGAGTTCAATCTTAGATACCTCAATTTGGTTTGGCTTGGGGGGTAATGCATTAGGTGGAGGCATACTTTTCTGATGAAACATTTTTGGCACAATAGTAGGTGCCTTCTTGGAATAGAATTTATGGGTATGTGCAGGATCATGGTGTGCCAAAACAGGCCCTTAAGTGGCAATGAAATTTCAGAAAATCAGAGTTATGCAACTTGACATGAAAATTTGAATAAGTTGTGAACATTATTTTTAAAATATGTAAGAAGAGAATATATAGAAAATTGAATGTAGTTTCTAAGCTACTAGTTGTTTTTTGGAAAAAAAAATCCTATTTGATAAAAATTTCAAATTTCAATGCAGTGGTACTAAAATTTCAGGAAAAAAATAAGAAGTAGACGTATGTCTGACCACCCTAATCACAATCAAATCATAATATTTTTTTATAATATTTATAATATAAGTATTAGACTCATGTCCGGATGTGACACATATTTATTTTTTATTTTTTATAAAGTAAATAATTATTTATGAATTTTTTACTACAACTTTTCAGAAATTCAAAAACTCCTACGTCTGACCACCTTAACTTGGTCAAAACCTTATGAAATTTAATTTTTTTTAATTTTTCCCTATAGTAGACGAAGCATAGGATGTGATGCATGTTTCAAATTCAAAAAATGTTATACCATTTGAAAGTTATGAGTGTTTTTCAATCAGTATATCAATCAGGACTATTGTCATAATTCAATTAGAAAATAAATAATGATTATTTATTAAAGTCAAAATAAGACAAGCCTTATATTGTTGGAAAGCTATGAATCTCCTTCAAAAACCCTTTTCATTTGATCAATTTTGGCTACAAAAAAAGTTGTCAGCCACCAGTGTAAAGTCTAGAAAATCAAGGAATACTGAAAAACACGTTTTTTCAGTTGACTTTCCAGGTTGTCACTTCCAAGCCAAATACCAAAGCATTCCCGAGCCAAAATTTGAAATTTGAAAATTTGACTACAAAAATCAGATATCTGATTTTAATCAGTAAATTCTCTAACTAGATTTGCCCATAATTAATCTAATGTTTATTAATATATTAATATATTAATTTATAAATAAATTAGTATATGATATTAGGGAGAGAGAGAGAGAGAGAGAGAGAGAGAGATTAGGGGAGAGGGATGGAGAGAGATTAGGGGATAGACAGATAGACAGACAAACAGAGATAGAGAGAGAGAGAGATGGGGAGGGGGAAGGGGGAGAGAGAGAGAGAGAGAGAGAGAGAGAGAGAGAGAGAGAGAGAGAGAGAGAGAGAGAGAGAGAGATGGAGAGAATAGGGGAGAGGGATAGAGAGAGAGATACAAACAGATAGACAGATAGACAGAGAGAGATGGAGAGATGGGTAGGGGGAAGGGAGGGAGAGAGACAGAGACAGAGACAGAGAGACAGAGATAGAGAGATAGATAGAGATGGGGAGGGGGAAGGGGGAGAGAGACAGAGAGAGATAGATGGAGAGATTAGGGGAGAGAGATAGAGAGAGATTAGGGGAGAGAGAGAGAGATTAGGGGAGAGGGGGAGAGAGAGAGAGATTAAGACACCATAGGACCCAAAGCGACCCAATATGGTGTCATAATAGGTTGTATAGTGTCCTAAGGGGTCATAAGGGTTCATGGGACACCATATGACCCATAAGGACAACATATGACCCCTTATGACACCATATGGTGTCATTAGGGGTCATATGGTGTCCTAGGACACCATATGACCCCTTAAGACACCAAATTGTGTCATTATGGGTCATATGTTGTCCTAAGGGGTCGTAAGACACAATATGACCCCTTAGGACACAATATGACCCAAAGCGACCCAATATGGTGTTATTAGGGGTCATATTGGGTCTCTTTGGGTCATATTGTGTCCTAAGGGGTCATATTGTGTCTTAGACCCCTTAGGACACAATATGACCAAAAGCGACCCAATATGGTGTCATTAGGGGGCATATGGTGTCCCAAGACACCATATGAACCCTATTGACAAGATATGACCCCTAACGACACCATAGGACCCCTTAAGACACTAAATCATATCGTTACGGGTCATATGGTGTCCTAAGGGGTCGTAGAACACAATATGACCCCTCTCCTTCTCTCTCTCTATCTCTCTCTCTCTCTCTCCTCTCTCTCTCTCTCTAAAATATGACTAGCAAAATCTTATATCGGATTTAATTGGATATCGGATTTCTATCATTGCCATTAATGTGGCAGTTCAGTAAATAAAAGGTAGCAATGGGAAAATTTTTGGGGACCACAAATTTATACATTAAAATCGAATATCCGATTTTTGTACATTAAAAAAGTAGCTTTGTGGGCCATTTTGTGGATTCCAATGGCCCACAGTTTGCATATTTTGTTTACTGTCGACGATCATGGGTTTTCAGACAGGTTGAGACAAATTTGTGCTTTTAGAGATTCTTAAAGTTAAAACTTACATTTTCAATCATGTAGGAGCATTTGTGTGGAAGGAAATGAGGAGTAGTAGTCGTTGGAAGTCTAAACACAAAAGAAAACTTTCAAATGACCAAATTGAAGTGTATAGAGAAAGAGATAAAGAATGTCATAGGAGGAGAAGACAAGGTATGTTAAATATTGCTAATGTTACTTCAAATGAAGAGGAAATTGAATTTGAAAATGTGCCACAAGTTATTGAAAATGAAAATGTAGATTTTGAAAGTGAAAATTTTGAAAATGTTGAAAGTGATAATGAAAATGCTCAACATGTGGAAAATTTTGACACAGGAGGTGAAAATGTGGAAAACTTTAACATTGAAGGTGGAATTGCTCAACCAAGTGAACCATATGTAACACCTAATTACTTTAGAAATGAAGACCCTCTCATGGATGAAAGACAAATTCCAAATCCAAGACCTTCAAGAACCCCAAAATGGTTATTTGAAATCGATGAGAACATTATTGCGAATCTTGAAGGCAAGAGGTCAACAAGAACCGTTTGACTATGGGCTACACAACTTTTCAACCAAAATTTTAGCAATAAGACATTGACCGAGCAATGCCAACTCTTTGTTCAATTTCTAAAGATGATAAAGATGAGACCATTGTTAAACAAATTGAAGATTCGTATGAACAAGAAGATGGAGAGAAATTTTATTATTGCAAAAAATCTATTTAACGCTCTCAATTCTTTGGAAAGAATACCAAAGAAAGAGATAAGAGAGCCACTCGAAGAGTGATTACAACCTCCTTAGCAAGCCATCAATTGAGGAAGGCTCATCAAATGAGACAAACTTGTGTTGATTTTAACATAAACCGTAAAACTTTGGATAGAGCACTTGCACGAAGACAAAGACTTGATGATCCACTTCAACAAGATACATGGGCATTTGGTGGAAGGCTTCCACATGTTGATAGAAAGTTGACTGACAATGTGAAGGAGGAGATTCAACAATTTTGGCACTCTAATTCTAGAGTGTCACCCAATGTAAAAGATGTTTTGAAATTAAGAATCGGCAACTGAGACCACACACTGCATCCCAAACATTTCTTGGAATCAAGCCAAACAATGTTGTACAATTTTTTTTGTGAATTACATCCAACTTTGCAAATATCACAAAGGGCCTTTGAATCTTTGAAAACATTTTATTGTGTTCCTCTTAAGATTCACAATACTTGTTGTTGCAAGTACCATGTGGAGTTTTCAATGTACCATGAATTTTTATGTCATATTTGTTCTACGATGCATTCTAATGAGATGTTGCAGGAGTGTGGTGCAATGCTATTTCCGAGATCATCAAGAGACTTGCAAGATCTATTTTTATGCCCTAGAAATGATGGTTGCTATTTCTATAGAAATGATTGTTTGAATGAGAAGTGATCAGAATGTGGTGGGTTGTCAAAGTTTGTTTCATATTTTCATGAGGGCAGTGAACACGAGTTTGGAAAGAATTATGTTGAGAAAAAAGATATGAGACAGTGAAATATACTTTGAAGAGTGGAGGTGAAGGTTCTAGATGCAAATTAGTCTCAAGAGAAGTAAGTATTGCTGATTTTATTTTTGGATTTTAAGGAAAATATTTTCTACAAGTATGCAAGGCACACCCATAGGTCTCAGTGGTTGGATCAATAGTTGAGGATGTGTAAGAACTCTTTCCCGATTGGCACTATTATATCGGTGGTTGATTTTGCAGAGAAATATACATTGTAACCACAGAATGAGGTACAGTCTCAGTACTAAAATTTAGTCTAGATTGCTATTTTTGTTCACATTACATATAGACATACTCCTGATAGTACAGAAGAGGATAGGAATATAATCAGGGAGTATCATTTTTATATGAGTGATGATAGATAACACTCCTTTGAGTATGTGCAACATTCTTTCGAGAATTTTTTTGAGTTCTTGCATGAGAAAGATATTGTAATTGACCGACATATAATATGGTCAGATAACTGTACGGTTCAATTCAAGAATGCCTGTATGTTTTATTGGTTGAGTAGAATGCATGTAGAGAGGCGTATACCTCATATTTGGTGTTTTTTGAGGCAGGGCATGGGAAGGGAGAGCATGATGGAGTAGGTGCATGTTTGAAGAGAGCTCTAGTTAAGGAGCAATTGAGGATTTCAGGTGCAAATTTCTCTAATGCACGTTCTATTGTTGATTGGTGTAGTTCAGCATTGTCACATGGAGGTACTCTTGATTCAGCAGTGACCAGATTCTTTTGGTTGGTTGAGGAGGGAACAGTGGGAGATAGATTGGATTGTCAAACAATTAAAGATTCTTCAAAGATGCATTCATTTCTCAGCTCAGATGCTTGTACATGGACCATTTGGACACAAGCGTTGTCTTGTTTTTGTTAGAGTTGTGTTTAGTGTGATTGGGATTAGTGTGAGTCAAGTGAGTAGGTTGATACGTGGGTTCCCCACTATCTATCTCTTTTATCTCAAACAATATCCTTGTCAAACGGTGACATGGAAATTTCACTTGAGTATGATCGTCTATTAGATCTTGTATAGCCAGGACATGTTTTTGCAGTTGTTGCACTGCAAGGGAATGAAGAGAGATCAGAATATTGGTTGGCACGATGTGTACAAGGAAAACAAAAGCTAGCACAACCAGTGACAGATGATGATGGGTTCACATATCCTACAGGTTCAGTTGTTATTGTGGGAACTTTGTTGTGAACATACATTATTAGAAAGAATGACATACTTGCATTTGAAGACTATGAGAGACACAAAACCACTATAATGTATTCACTTATAACTACAAATGTCAAGTTGTTGAAGCATCAAGCAAAATCGAAGACCAAAGAGCTATGGACAGTGACTACTGTTGATCATGAAGCAATACTGGGCACTCTTAAGCAAAGAGATGACCCTTTAGGCACACTTGAGTAGTAGGTCTTTAATGGTGCCTTGTTTTTTTTATCATGCATTTCATTTCAAACAATGATCATTAAACCTTAATGTTCAAGTTTGTTAAGTGTATATTTAGGATGTGTTGAGAATGCAGGTCTATTGATGAATGTTTTTTTTTGGCAACACGGTTTTTGCATGCACATAGCGGGTACACTCAATATAATCAGAAGGGACGTATTTTTGCAACACAACTTATTATCATGCATTTGATGAGATTTACAATTTGACAATTTTTGATGATATAACTATCGCAAAACCTTTATGCTCATGCAAGTCTTTTTTGATGATATACAATAGTATCACATTATGATTTTTGCGTCAACATAATGGGTTTTGTTGATATAATTCAAAGGGACATATTTTTGTGGTATATAATCCCACCTTTTCATTTATTATCATGCATTTCATTTGAAGTGATTATCATGAAGCCTTTATGTTCATCCATGCATTTTATGTGTAGACTAACAATTCTTAAAAATACAGGTTCATGCTAGATCATTCACCGTTGACAAGACCCTCTCTTGGTGATGGTACATATTCCTTTGTGCATTAATGAGATAAAATTTTATGCAGAAACATAAATTCAAGTGAATGTGTTGCTATTTATAAATGACCATATCTACCATCGTCTTCAACCATGCAGAGAAATGCAGTGAGAAGGGCTTTAATCAACGTGCGTCTTTCTTCAAAGTTATGCTTGTATACTTTGCAAAGAAACTGGCAAGTTTCATAATTATACAATCTTGTGCATCTTAAAAATGTTTCAAATGATCTATTAAGTGTTATAATTTGTTTCTTGTAGCACATTCAATCCGCATAAAAAGGTTACTTATTTTTGTCTTCATTTATATGGAGGCATTGTTGTACATAAGCTTTTCTCTTAGGACATGAGGATGTCTGATGTCGATGAAGTGGGATGTTGTATTTGTATATGGATGTGAATTGATGTAATATTTTTATGATGATATACAATGTCCATGAGCAAATTGGTTTAGTTATATTGATGCTAATGTCCATGTATCTATACATGAGTACATTGGTGTAGTTGTATTGATAATGAAAAAAAATTCACATTTGCATATCCCTTCATGGATGTCACATGCAAGTGTAATGGAAATTATGTGTAAACAATACATGGAAATATTGATGATCATTATGTGTCTATAATGTAATGCTTGTTTATATATAATTTTAGCAATTAGGACACTCAAGGGACGACGTCGGTAGGGTATGACCCTGAGAGTTCAATTGAGTGGGGGGGCAAAATAGGAGCATGCATAGAGTAATAATGCCTGACTAGACATGTTGGGGCTGACAGTTCGTCATTGCGACAAACAAAATGAGAAATTGGCCACGCGACAACATTCGATTGAGTGAGACTGATGATTTTTTCGCCAACCAAAAAATTGCTGCCCTAATAAAATTGTAGGGAAACTTGAAAAACTAAGATAGACTTTTGTAGGGACCCCTCTCGTGGCACCATAGGTTCAACAGATCATTCGCAGGTGCCATGGATTCCGAGTTAGGGCCCATCAAAGTTTGACAATTTTGAGCACTTAGGGCGCTCAAGGGACGACGTCGGTAGGGTATGACCCCGAGAGTTCGATTGAGTTGGGGGGGGGGGAATAGGAGCATGCATAGGGTAATAATTGCTAACTAGACATGTCAGAGCTAACGGTTTGTCATCGCGATGAACATAACGAGAAATTGGCCACGCGACAACATTCGATTGAGTGAGATTGACGATTATTTTGCCAACTGAAAAATTGCTGCCCTAATAAAACCGTAGGGAAACTTGAAAAACCAAGATAGGCTTTTGTAGGGACCCCTCTTGTGGCCCCATAGGTTCAAACGAATCATTTGCAGGTTCCACGGATTTTGAGTTAGGGCCCGTCAAAGTTTGACAATTTTGAGCACTTAGGGAGCTCAAGGGACGACGTCGGTAGGGTATGACCCCGAGAGTTCGATCGAGTGGGGGGGGGAAAATAGGAGTATGCATAGGGTAATAATTCCTAACTGGAGATGACAGTTCATCATTGCGACAAGCAAAATGAGAAATTGGCCACGCGACAACATTCGATTGAGTGAGACTGATGATTTTTTTGCCAACCGAAAAATTGCTTCCCTAATAAAATCGTAGGGCAAATTGAAAAACTGAGATAGGCTTTTGTAGGGACCCCTCTCATGGCCTTGTAGGTTCAAACGGATCATTTGCAAGTGCCACAAATTCTGAGTTAGGGTCCATCAAAGTTTGACAATTTTGAGCACTTAGGGCACTCAAGGGACGACGCTGGTAGGGTATGACCCCAAGCGTTCAACGGAGTTGGGGGGGAAAATAGGAACATGCATAGGGTAATAATGCCTAACTGGATATGTCAGAGTTGACGGTTTGTCATCGCGACAAGCTGAACGAGAAATTGGCCACACAACAACATTCAATTGAGTGAGACTGATGATTTTTTTGCCAACCAAAAAATTGCTGCCCTAATAAAACCATAGGGCAACTTGAAAAACCAAGATAGGATTTTGTAGGGACCCCTCTCGTGGCCCTGTAGGTTTAAATAGATCATTTGCAGGTGCCACGGATTTCAAGTTAGGGCCCGTCAAAGTTTGACAATTTTGAGCACTTAGGGCGCTTAAGGGACGACGCCGGTAGGGTATGACCCCGAGCGTTCAACCGAGTTGGGGGGGGGGGGGGGGGAAGTAGGAGCATGCATAGGGTAATAATGCCTAATTGGACATGTCAGAGCTGATGGTTCGTCATCACGACAAGATGAACGAGAAATTAGCCACGCGACAACATTCAATTGAGTGAGACTGACGATTTTTTTGCCAACCGAAAAATTGCTGCCCTATTAAAATCGTAGGGCAACTTGAAAAACCAAGATAGGCTTTTGTAGGGACCCATCTCATAGCCCCATAGTTTCAAATGGATTATTTGCAGGTGCCACGGATTTTGAGTTAGGGCCCATCAAAGTTTGACAATTTTGAGCACTTAGGGCGCTCAAGGGACGACGTTGGTAGGGTATGACCTCAAGCATTCGATCGAGTTGGGGGGGGGAAAAGGAGCATGCATAGGGTAATAATGCCTAAATGGACATGTTGAAGCTGACAGTTTGTCATAGCGACGAGCTGAATGAGAAATTGGCCATGCGACAACATTCGATTGAGTGAGACTAACAATTTTTTCGCCAACCGAAAAATTGCTGCCCTAATAAAACCTCGAGCATTCAACTGAGGTGGGGGAAAAATAGGACCATGCATAGGGTAATAATGAATTGTATCAAGTATTGTTCTTTAAATGAATTGTATTGTATTGTTCATTAAATGAATTGTATTGTATTGTTGATTAAATGAATTGTATTGTTCATTAAATAACCATCATTAACCATTGTTAATTATTGGAATGAAGATTAAAGATTTCCATGATAACACCACACATAGATGAGAAATAATTTATATGATCGAATATCAACTTTTGTATATATAAAATGTCAAATGATTACAAATGTATGTCCATACACAAATATGGCATAAACACCAACTGAAACAAAATGTATGTCTAAATACGTGAATGTATGTCCATATACAAAATATACATGCCAACTAGACATGTAAGCATCCCAAAACTATCTATAACATCCTAAGTTGTTGATGGATCATCAAAATCGATCCTCTTCGTTGTACTACTCGGCTTTGAAGGATCCTGCACAAGAAAAACAAACCACAATTAATATTAGTTATATTATATAATTCACATTCGAAAAGTTAATATAATTCACATTCAAAAAGTTAACATAAAAATGAACTATAATTGAACTATTCATGTTTACCTCATCTTCACATTTTCTCTTAAGCTTTGCAGGACTCTTGATGTATGTCTTTGGTAGAGGAGGTATATTTTGAATATTTTCATACACAACCTACATATGTTCAGAAACATGACATTGATACAAGTTAGCATATAATTATCACTGGTAATAACAAATTATATCTACTAATAAAAAAATAAAATAAACACACATCTACTTGAGGCATCTCTTATTCTTCTTCAGGTATACTAGGTGTAGTCATCAAGGATGTAAAGCCAAGAATTCTCTGTATATATACACAACAAGTATATGAAACTATCAATCTATGTCTAGACATGTATAATCACTATAAGTTATTTAAAATATTCATTCAACCATATTTGCATTCAATTACCTTTCCCTTGTCTCCAACTGCACTACCAGATCCTAAATCATTGCCCCGCACTTGTGTTGCTTGTGCCCTACAAGAGTAAAATAAGATATACATGCAAGTTACTACATAATCTAATTAATACCAATATAAATTATGAGCATGTATGTACAATAAAATACAAACAAATAGGTGCAATAATATATGTATCGTTAAGCTATCAAGGCCAAATGAAATGGCTGACAAGGTACCCTCCTGAATCAGTCTCAACTCCTCCTCGGTCATCAACTGTTAAATAGACCATGTAAATAAAAATTAGTACTTAATATTATCTAGATTATAAATATTCATTTAAAATATAACATGAACTGTGAAAATAAAAATCTTACCACTACATCATCAATGTATGATGATGGTGCCTCCTCGCCTCTAGCATGTGAGGACTCCCTAGGGTATCCTCCAGTCTGTGTAATAATATCTGGTGCATCATGCATCTCATGCACCTCATAATCTGTACTATCCACAGGAGGATCAACGGGCTATCCAAATGGACCCAAGCATACGTGCCCACACATGACACAACTATGGGGCATGCATATCTGTGGAGCTGAGGATGATGTGTCAGTGGCATCGGATGCACTGCTACCATGAAGAGTAGGCTGAGCTACTGACCTAGCCTGAGAAACCAAAAGGCTACTCAAAGAGTGAATAGTCGATATGGTCCATGAAGCCGCCTCACAAATGATATTAGGATGTTGCATTGCAGGTGGGGGATCAACGGGAGGAGGGGGGACATATGGGCCCTGGACTACTTTGACTACCCCAAGTCTATTTTAGGGCATACCTAAACCTACACCTTGGAAAGGTTGGATGTCAAAGTATTTCACATGTTTGTGTAAAATAAACTCAGCATACAATTTTTTTATGAAATAGAAGGGGATATCAAGATTGTTGTTGGGTGGTTTGTCGAAAACCATCCACCAACGATCCCAAAAAAATTTCACAATACCATCATTTATGCACCATTTAATATATTTTTTTGTTTTTTTGGGATCTAAGGGTTGACCAGTGCGGGGATTGACAAACAATGAGGCGATAGCATCTTTGGATATCTTGAGATCCTTGATATCCTTATACGACAAGCCATCTGCATATTTTTCCCTCATAGAATCTCGCCACAAAAGGATGGCATTGTGCTCCTCAGTCATGGTTTCCATACTCTTTATGATCAACGTGAGGATCAAACATTGGGTTTAGACGAGGGATCCTACGATATACTTTTGCAATCCCCCTCAATTCATTCAAATTTTGTGCAATCAAATCCTGAATTGAGGGGGGGTTTGGCAAATGAGGGTTTGGCTGTTGCAGTTGTGGTTGGTCAGTGTTTTCATTGTCATCCCCCATTTTTAACCTAACTGAATGTAAACAATTCAATTTAGTTAACAAATTTAAACAATTAGGTATTTGATTTTAAAAAATTGAGTTTTCATGAAAAAACCATATTTTCAATGAAAATCAAATAAACATTAACAAAAAATACAAAAGATGAATGAAAATGATTGAAAACGATAAAATTCTTACCTTTCAATCTATTTTTTAGCAATTTTTTGCCAAAACACCAGATATCGAATTTTAATAAAATTGCGCAGCCCGTGAGTTAAAAATGACTCAGGGGTTGTCACTATCGAAATATATTTGTCTCGAAAAATAGGATATCCGATTTTTATACTTAAATTATTTTAAAATAACATATATAATATAATAATATATTATTATATTATATAATACATATTGTATTATATTATAAAATATAATTATATACTATATATATAATATAATATTATATATTATATAATACGTATTATATAATATATTATTATAATATAATATTACATTATATAATATATTATTACATTATATATATTATATAATATAATAATATATAATATATTATATAATATGTAATATATAATATATTTTTTAAATTAAAATTACAAATAAAAATCGGATATCCGATTTGCATAGGTAATTACCAAGCCAAGGTGTACTGACACCCAGGCCAAGCAAAAAGTCAACATGGATTTTCACGTTTTTAGGCGAGTGAAGAAGGCTATTTTTTTCACATTGCCACTTTTTGGCCCCCCTTGATCCTGCACTAACCCTTATCCTTAGCCAATGAATCCTACAAGTTTAGAGCTCTCTTGATGGCTTCTTGCAATGTACTTGGATCAAATGCCCTTACCAATCCTTTGAGGGGTTCAGATAGGCCCTCTACAAAAATGACTATGAGCCTCCTTTTATCATGTCTGGAACCATCATCAAAAGCCTCTTGAATACTACTACATAGTTTTCCACTATGCCCTCTTGATTCAGTTGTGCTAGGTTTTTTAAATGAATTTCCCTATCCTTTCTATCGAATTGCTTTATCAACGTCTCGTTGCCCTTGGGCCATCATGCCATGATACCACCATTTGTGAGTCATCCCCTCAAGATGCAAGTTGGCAAACTTGATGGCCTCTTCTTCAAACTTAGGATTCAAAGGGAAACATGCATCCAATTTTTTCAACCAATCTCTGGTTGAAGAGCTATCGGATACAGTAAAGGTGGGAAT
Source organism: Cryptomeria japonica (assembly GCF_030272615.1). Taxonomy (NCBI): domain Eukaryota; kingdom Viridiplantae; phylum Streptophyta; class Pinopsida; order Cupressales; family Cupressaceae; genus Cryptomeria; species Cryptomeria japonica. The sequence goes on along the minus strand of NC_081415.1, from coordinate 278,499,699 downwards.
GGTGATCTTTCCAAAGTAGTGTTTAATGTCCTTTTGGGGCTACTCATCACCTCTTCTCCTTCTATGCCCATTCCTTATCTTCATCTCATAGTATTTTGTAAAGGAAGTGTCTCTTCATATGGCAGCACTTAGGGCATTGTATATATCATGAAGTCTTGTCATTTCATCTCCCTGATTGGGTTGCTCTTCTTCCATTGGTGTTGTCCCTTCCTTTTCCATAAAATTGGCTTTAAAGGCTCTTGTATTTGGGTTAGCCAATTCCCTATCAGCACCAAAGCTGTTCCCTTTGATCCCATTTTTAATAGGTTTACCGATACTCAATGGTTGATATAGTCCTCTTACGAGTTGGACCATCTCAACCATGGTGCCCCTCATATGTGTATTCTTTTTTTATTTTAAATAAATATCCGTCGGAATTATGATGACAACACAACTTTGCACCGACGGCCAACTCGTCAAACCAATAACATCCTCATCAGTGCAAAGTTTCTAGAAGCCATCAGAATTGGGACACCAATTGAAGAAACATCTGACGAGGATGTTGTATGTCCGATGAAACTTTCTTGTCGAACGATCGTCGATGCATATTCGTGGTGAGTGTCGGAATTTCGACGTCATTTTTTGTCGGAGGAGAGATCATGGCCACCGTTGGAATATTTCACAATGTCGTCAGAATTCTGATGTTAGATGGTATCGTCGAAATGTCCGATGATGACTTTTCGACGGCTTCATTTTTCGGCAGTCCGACGAAAAGTAGTCAAAATTCTGATGATAAGCCATCAAAAATTAGCCCTAAATGTACTAGTGAAATTTATAATTATTTCACGATAATTTAGGTAGCTCATTTGCACACTTTACTTATAGGGGTTAATCTTACATTGTTATACTAATCCAACATGATCACATTAATGTCCTATACTTGTAATTCATGCTAACATGTTTGTGATGAATATGGTTTTTTTAATGCTTGTCATGATGATATTTTTCATATCATTTAGGCTTATATGATTACATTATCTAGAATTAATGACTTCTTTCACATTAAAATATGACCTTCATTAATAGCAATAAGACTTCTTGGCTCTTTTTATACTTTCATAACATATCATATTATATTATACAAGGGCACCCATGTGATATCTTATTTTTTTGGTTATGTTTTCATGATTATAACTTATATACTCTCCTCAAAATTAATTACAATTAGAACAAGCAAGTAATTGGAGGGAGGTATACAAGGATGATAATATATTCTCTTAGATTTGGTTACAAGGACTATCAGAAACTTATTTGGTTTTATAGTTGTCAAGTGCAATGTCACTTTATTTATGAATTATGATGTAATTTTCTCTTGGTAGTATCTTATAGCTATTATGTGTACTATCACTTTAGATTCTTATGTAGTGTCATATTAACCATCGTTAGATAGTATCTTTTTTTTTTTAGATAAAAAACACTTATAATTATTCTTATTTTAGATGTTTTTATATGTTGTGTTTACAATAGTTCCAAAGGAGAAATTATAATAAAGAAGAATGTATTGAATCAAAACCTATATCTATAACCATTTCCTTTTATGATTTCTTAGATATTTACCTTTTGTTTTACCTTCCAATTTGATTTGATATGTATTCTTATGGTACTTCACATGCAAATCAAAGTGAAGAAAAAATGTAACAAGTTAAAAATCGCACACCTTATATTTTCTCCCTTTTATTTGGATTTTCTTTGGCTTCTTTATACAATGATAAGTGTACAAGTTGCACCTTTTTTGTTAATAGTTGACAAAAAAAATCATACCACATATTCTTCTATCTATAGATATCTATAGGAACCAATTTTGATCCCTAGATTTGTCCATTTTCCCCACAATGAAGTTTGTATTTGCAAAAAATGCCTCAATTAGAAATACAATTACGCAAATGAGCCAAATATTTTTAAACTCTAAATTAAATTATGAGACTATTTATTTTACATCCACTTGATTGTTATTTGTTGACCTAAGATGTAAGTATTTTACTTACACCCTTGGCATGGTATTTAAGCATGGATCCTAATTCATTTAAATATCTAATGATTCTCTAGAGTGATAGTGATATTGCATTCACATCATAGGTGTTTGCTCCACCAATAGGAATAATAACTATAGTTAAAGTCTCAACCCAAAGTTTGGACATTCACTTTGTGAAGTTACTGTCTCCATAATTAAAATTCATTTGATTGTCAACCCAGGGATGTATTACTTGAAATTGGTATGCATTATATATGCACTAAGTTCATGCAATAGCTATCCTGCATTACTGCAGCAACTAAAATCTACTTGGGAAAAGCGAGCAAGAATTAAAACAACTGGATGGCTACAAGAAAACTCTTCATTAACATAAAACTCACTTAAAAGAAATTTTAACTAAGCCCAAAGTTGTCAAGCAGGAATTACTCTGTTTGCTTTGGCTGCAGGAATAGTCAATGGATCTGTTTCCAATGGCTGCAGGAATAGTCAATGCCAAGATGTCTACTGCGGTAGAAAAGGAAAACTAAATTTAACAAAGGCACAGGATCACTCACTAAGTGGGCCCCCTTGGATGAGTGTATCCAGGATTCCAAAATAACTCTGAGTGCTCAGAATAACATAACTTTATTCATTGCTTTTCAAAAGTTGATACATCATTCAGAATGAAAGAAAACTAAAACACTCGGCAACTTTATTTCTAAACCTTCTTCTCTTTTTCCCTCTCTCTCTTTCTAACCTCAGAGAAGAGGTGGAGAAACTTATTTAAAATAAAATTACAACAACTTTCTACAATCAAGATCATGTTGATGAGAAGAGGCGGATAACATCCATGACAAAGAACAATCTGAGTTAAGCCACTAAAAACATGGATCTACACAAAACCATAGCCAAGAATATAGTGTGGCGGTATTACAAGATTTATGCTCATTAAAGTTAGACATAAATGAGTCTTGCACACCCTGCTACTACTTTGTCGTTCCTCGCACCCATTATCCTCTTCGCTGATTTGAACTTTTGGTCGCCCCTTGAATATTTCAACCTTCCTTCTCGACGTGATAGGACAACCTTCTCTGCGGCATCTCATTTATTCCTGCAATTGAAAAGAGAGAACACACAAGCATATACATATCTATCTTAATTAATCATAAAACTTATTTATTTCATGCATGATATCGCCTATAACAATCTGTATGGCAACAGGAACCAATCACATGGCTACAGGAATAAGTGGCAAAGACAAAACATGATTTAATGGGTTCAGTTAACATCGGAAATGCATATAGTCAAACTATAATACATCATTACCATCTCATTATATAAATTAAAATAGGACAAAAACTTATGAGTTCTAGGAATAAAAGGAGCTAATATCTAAGCTCATCATGCCCCCCAACTTAGTTTCTTGATGATCCTCCAGGAAGAGGAAAATTTCTGATTCGGGCACTAATTTGTAAGTCACCAATAGTTTCCTCTCCTATCCCACCTGTAGCCAAATTCTAGTAAAATCCCTTCATCTTCTCTAGTCTGGCCCATCTGGCTTCTGTGGTTTCCTCATAAGGTTTGTCTGCAACCCTACATCCCATCAATAGCCACATAAGGATAGGGGCTCGAAGATCAAGGGTAGTCAGTCATTGCTTTTCATCCTACCCAAATGGATGTATTTAGGGGCTCTTTGTATAGCTGCATGAAAATTCGGTAGTGAATGAGGTTCACCTTGTTTTAAGTCCTCTGGAAGATTATTCCAATGCTGAATCAGACAATCAACTGTAGTTGCACTTTCATTTTCAATCAAGTGTTCATAATCTTGGAATATTTCCTCCCTCATTGGTAACACTTGGCTCCTCATATCAGGGCTTGCTAATAATTTTTGTCAATCATAATAAAGAAGTCGCGAGTCCTTGGCTTCAGCCCTAAGTGGCAATGGACAATCAAATTCTAGATTTCTATATGCTTTGGCCTGAGTCCCCATGCAAATTTCATTTTGCACCCATGACATTAATGCTTTTATGTGGCTGTCACCAATGTATAACAAGGGATTCCACTCACTATCAGAAGTCACAACATAGTTATGCAAATAGAATTCACACAATAAATTTTTAACAACTGTTGGAGAGGTCTGATAAGCATTATTAAATTCTTTCAGGGTGTCTAAAGAAGGACTAATATCTCTAATAATGTGGTTTAACTTAAAACTTAAATACCGCTCTTTTAGAAGCAAAGCATAAACCCTTGGAGGAGCCCTACATTGTAACAATTCAAGGACCATACTGGTAATTGTGTCAACTTTATCTTCTAATTATGTAATCTGATTATCCCTCTTTTCAATTTCCCTCTGTTTCTTATCAATAGTTCCATGTAACCTAACCCTCTCTATTTCCCACTGCCTATAAAATGTTAATGCAATAAACAAACTAGTGAGAGATAACAGAGGTCTATTAGCTATTACCTTGGGGCATGGAATTTCTTCAATAGGTTCCTCAAATTGTTATGCCACATATGCCAGACTTGAAAGTTTGTTGACACCATGTTCTTCCTGGAATTTAACCTCTGTTGGACTCCCATGTTCCTCTTCTGATGTTTCTACTGAAATGACCTCCACTGCATCCCCTATTGGTTGAACTTTCTGTGTACTCTACCAAGTCCTTCTTGCATACACTTTTGGAGTAGATGCTAGAACCATTTCTACTAGAGGCATTGCTACAGAATAATTTCCCTTCGGCTTACACCTTTTGGCTGCAGGAGAAACCTGCGTTGTGTGAGGTTGCACCATAGTTTCTCCTTCTACATCAATTGTATCTACCTCTTTCCCTTTCCTGTTAAAAGATGTCACTCCTCTTTGGAAATGAGTGGGTGGTTGCTTAATGTTTGTTTCAACCACCACATCTTCTGCCATAGTCAAAGCTTCTTTGGCAACAAGAGGTTGATTTCCTACTGAAATTCTAGGAGACGAGGGCTCTCGTATATCCTCCTCTTGGGCTACTAATTCCTCTATAACTGGAGCATCTTCAACCCTAAATTGCAGCGTATCTTCAAATATCCCCCATGCCATTTGAGAAACATCCCTAAGAGAATGTTCTACTAACAATTTTATCAAACCATGATGACTGACAGAATGATTTCCACCATTTCATGTTTCTTTGGCACTTATGGAAATAAGGTGGTATAAAAAATTTGGAACATTTACCCTTCGGCCATGTCGTAAATGACTAAGCAATTTGAAATGGACCAAATGTAAATTTGAATACCTTCCATCACAGGTAATGTATTTCATTATATACAATGCCATTTGGGTCCATTGTACTGGAAGAGATACCCGTCTCGTTCCCTATTTGTCCACTATCAGAGGTCCATCTGTGGGGTGTGTAAATTTTTCCCTAGCACTTCTTGCATCCTTAGATTTAGGAAACAACTCTCCTTCTTGCAGCAACCCAGTAACTTCAGCTATTCATTGTTCTATAGCAATAACCCTTAATCCCTTGACAGAGGCCTCTCCTTCATTGAATGTATGCATAAACTCAAAAGCAATTTATTCATTGTAATATGTTATTTTCATAAAATAATCAATCCGCCCATGCATAGGGAAATAATGTTCACACAAGGCATCCTGCAGCAATGTGTCATGGATTACAGGTTCATTGCGGATAGGATCTCCACCCATGACTATTTCAGCTCACAAAATAGTTTTCACAACAAAGAATGAGGGCCTAAAGTAATCTACAGAACTGGAAATATTTGTAACCATAAAACACCCCTCCCCAACTTATTATGACACGTGTCCACACATGCGGAAAGGACAGAGGGAAGTGTATGTAGATTCAAAATAGGCAATAATAAGAGTAAAATAATAAATGCATAATTAATAAAAAATAATCTATGTACATACCTGCAGTCGTGCCAATAAATGCTGCATGAAATAGTTAGCTAAAAAGAAGGGTGAAATGAAATGATGTGATGTGAATGAAATGATAGACAAATAAATGAAGTGGGATGACATGGATGGAAAAATTATTAATGGAGAATAGCATTTTCATAAGATATGGAAATATCTTTATGAAATGATGCTTGAAGAATTTATTGAGTGCTAGGAATGTTCCCTATAGAAGCTGCAGGAACCACACCCTTAATGTTTCCTTTAGTTGTTGTAGGAACTTCTTCATTTGCTGAAGGAACTTCTTCAATTTCTATAGGAACTGATGTTTGATCTTGACTGGTGAATTGTTGCAGGAATTTTTCTTTGGTTTTAGGCTTATGATACAGGTGTAGTCGATGACCATTGACTAAAAGCTTGAATTAGACTATATCAATAGTGGTCAAGCAAACTGCTCCATTTTTTAAAACTTCTTCTATCTAATATGAGCCTAACCATCTTGTCTACAACTTTCCCATATTATCCTTATATCTAGAATCATATTGCAGCGCCCAGTCACCTCCTTGAAATTTCCTCTCCTTTATGTACTTATCATGCCACTTAGCTCTCTGATTTTGAATAAGTTCTATTTGTTGGACAACCATCTTTCTCAGCTCATCCAAAGCATTTAATTGGTTAATGTGGTCTCTTTGTGCTTTAGAAAGTGTCATATTCAATTGTAGAGCTATTCTTAGAGTTTTGTGTTCAAACTCAATAGGCATAATTGTTGTTTCTCCATACACCATTTCAAAAGGTGTAAAACCAATTGGTGTTTACCATGTTGTTCTATATGCCCAAATGGCTTTAGGAAGTCTCTGTGACCAATCTTTTTTATGAACAACTACTGTTTTAGTAAGAATGGATTCTAGATCTGTATTTGTGACTTCTACTTGACCATTTTCTTGTGGATGGTATGGGGTAGACTTTATGTGCTTGATATTGTATTCATTAACCAATGTTGCAATCAATGTGGAGGCAAACTATGGTCCTTGGTCTGAAACAATCTCTCTTGGAACTCCATACCTGGTAAATATTTCTTCATAGAGTAATTCAGCAACTTTATTATCTCTTTCATGTGTCATAGCTCGTGCTTCCACCCATTTGGTGACATAATCAGTACATACTAGAATATAAGTTTTTCCATTGGAAGGAGGATCAATTGGTCCAACAAAATCTAATCCCCATTTATCAAATGGTGCAACTAATATATGTGGATATAATGGCATTTCATCAGATCTGGTAGGCCTACCAATGCACTAGCATTTGTCACATATCCTGGTGTATTTTTTTGCATCCTTATATAATGTTGGCCAATAATATCATGTGCCCAATATTTTAAGTGTTGTTCTTTTAGCAGCAAAATATCCTCCACATGGCTCATCATGGAATGCATGAAGGATATCATATGTTTCATCCTCTCTAACACATCTTCTCATGACTTGGTCAGGTCCAGTATAAAATAAACAATCAGCAATCCATGAGAAGTTAAATCTTTTCTCAACTAACAATCTTCTTTCTTTAGAAGAGAAATGAATTGGCATTTTATTAGCAGCTAAATAATTGGCAATATCAACATACCAGGGAGTGTGTGCTTTTATAAGGAACAAATGTTCATCTAGAAAAGAATCATCTATGGCTGTAGGATCATCCTACAATTGAAGCCTAGAAAGATAATCTGCAACCACATTGGACTTTCCTAGTTTATCAACAACTGCAATATCAAATTCATCCATCAACAGTAACTAGCGAGCCAACCTTCCTATAATTGAAGGTTTATTCATGAGATATGTGATTGATGTATTATCAATATGCACAAATATCGGATACCCTGTTATATAATGCCTCAATTTGTTGAGTGTGTATATAATTGCTAACATTTCTTTTTTAGTGACAATGTAATTAAGCTCAAGCCCCTGCATGTTCTTGCTCATATAATAAATTGCACTTTCCAAATTGTCAATCTTTTGCCCTAAAACTGCTCCTATGGCATAATCTAATGAATCTATATGAATGTGATATGGTAAGGACCATTTTGGACCCTTAAGCATTGGTGCTTGGCTCAATGCTTGTTTGAGCTTCAAGAAAGCTTCATTGCATGAGGAAGTCCAATTAAATTCCATATCCTTGGTCAAAAGAGAATATAAAGGACTTGCAATTCTACTAGAATCTTTGATAAACCTCCTATAATATCCAACATGACCAAAAAAACTCTTGACATCTTTTTGCTTTACCAATGCAGGGATATTTTGAATGACTTATATTTTTGTTGGGTCAACTTGTATTCCATTTATAGAGATATGATGACCGAGAACTATACCTTACTGCATCATCATGAAGCACTTTTCACTATTCAATGATAAATTATAGTCTTCACACCGCTGCAAAAATTTCTTCAGGTTCTTCAATGCCTCTTCAAATTCTAAACCATAGGTTGTAAAATCATCCATGTAGATTTCCATGTTGTCCTGGGAAATATCTGAAAATATGCTTATCACTACTCTTTGAAATGTAGTTGGAGCATTACATTGTCCAAAAGGAAGAACAAAAATATGCATATGTTCCCCAAGGACAAGTAAATGTAGTCTTTTTCTAATCCTCTGGGGCAAATTGAATCTGGTTGTAGCCGTTAAATCCATCAAGAAATGAGAAGTGTCGCTTCCCTACTAAGGAGTTTAATATCTAATCCACAAATGGTAATGGAAAATGATCCTTTCTAGTTGCCAAATTCAAAGCTCTATAATCAACACATACTCGCCATTTTCCTCCTTTCTTGGGAACTATAACTAAAGGTGACACCCATTGACTATCCGAAATAGGATAGATAAATCCAGCGATTAATAATTTCTGTAATTCTTCTTTAACTATTTCTCTTAATGCAGGATTGATTCTTCTCTGTGGTTGGGTGGTCTACAGTCTTCTTTTATGTAGATACGGTGGTTAAAAATTGTAGGATCAATTCCATGCATGTCCTTGTAATCCCATGCAAAAGCATGTTTATGACATTTGAGCAAGACCACAAGTGCTCCTCTTTGGGTTTTTATGAGTTTATTGTTGATATTCAAATATTTGTTTGAATCAACTTCCACTTTGATAGTAAGATCAATTTGAGATACTTCAGAAAAATGAGAAGTGTAGACTTCCTGCGGAAATAGAGTATGCAGTATATCAGTGGCTGTAGAAAATTTTGATTCAAAAATATTTGATAGTAACTCTTGCGACTGATGCTCTTGTCTTAACTCATTTGTCAGAATTTTATAGTCATCATCATGAATTTGGATGAATGGTCCTCTATTAATCATCATAAGGTGATTGACAGAGTCAACTCCTTCTTCAAATTCTTCTCCCAAGTTAGGCCAAACGACTTGATGTTGATCAAATTGGGGCTGAACGGGAGAATATAGAGCTAAATTTTTGGTAGTATTTCCATCTGAGATAGTCATATCCCTTGACCGACATCCAATATATGCATCAACTGTATCAAGCCAAGGTCTTCCCAAAATCACTGGATATCCTCCCAATGTGGCCTTAGGAGACAGGATCATAAAGTCTGTAGGGTATTCCCAAGAATCTAAAGCAACAACTATATCTTCAATCATACCATCAGGTCGAACTGTGGAACTGTCAGCAAGCTATAGGATTGTAGGGGTAGGTCTGAGACTAGTTATTTCAAGCCGCTGCATAATATCCCTTGTCATGACACTAATGGCTACTCCCAAATCAATCAAAGCATTCTTTCTATGAGTGTCATTGATGACTTTATTCACAACAGGGCTACCAGGGTCAACATACTTAGGAATTGAAACTTTTCCTAACATGATATCAGCCAATTGATCCATTAAATGCAGTGTTTGTAGATCTTTTTTCTTTCTACCGGGCTTCTTTAGACATGCTTCCTTAAGTCACTTACTATACACATGAACATCCTTAATAGCTTGTAACAATGGAATTTTAACACATATGTGTTTCAGCTGATCTATGATATCAAAACTTTGTTCCTGTTCTAGAAGAATCTCTTTTGCTTGCAACCTCTGAGGAAATGGAGGTATTTGCTGATTTTGAGGTATTGGGATTGTTGGACTAGAGGTTTCTTATTCTTTTGGTATCTCAGTTATAATTGATGGGGACGGTTTAGGCAAAGTTTTCCAAATCTGAGGTGAATATCACTTATAGATAGTGAATAGGTTGGGTATTGATTAGGATCAACTAAATAAACTTGTTGTTGTTGCTGAGATTTGCTATTAGGATTTGGTATTGGTTGAGTGGGCAACTATATGGGTTTAGGTGGAATAGTAGTGGCTACAGGAGGAGACATTATTGCAAGTGGTTGTGGTTGTTGCATAGGTTGTTGATATCCAGACGGATTATTTGTCCATGGAAGACCCCTCCCCCCCCATTGAGCAGGTTGGCAATTTCCTTGAAATTGTTGCCATGGTCCCTGAGGTGGAGACCAATTTCCTTATGGTTGCTGCCACTATGGAGTTTGATTGGCAAAATGCTACCCTTGGCCTTGAGGACCATACCAATTTGGCTAAATACCAAAATTTTGAGCATATGGAGATTGCCATTTATTATTTTGTGCATAGGAATTTCCACTATAACCAGAAAAAGAAAGTGGATTAGGAGGCATACCTTGTCTTGGAAAATTTGGCCTTCTCTGAGCAACATAGAAAACTTGTTCATCATCACCTTGTATTGTCTTGAAATTAGAACCTTCAAGATTTGCAACCATTTTACATTTGCAGTCTCTTTTCCTCTGTCTACAATGGGGGTAGAATTCTGCAAGAACTGCATCAGCTTCCTCATGCTTCTTCTTAGTTGAAAGCATGTCCAGATGAGTAGCCATATTGTTAATGATATTCTCCTTAAAATCCTTCAACAAATGGCTAAGTTCCATTCTAGAAACTCCATTACCAGATGTTGATGAAGAAATTCTCGGCTTTAAATGCCTACTCTTCTTAGAAGCATATCTGGAATACATAAGACAAATTTGTCCAATATCATTCCATGTTTATTGTGTTATGTCACCTCCTCCCATAAGATCCAAAGCCTCTATGCATTCATCACTGATTTCTCTCAAGTATATTAGCTTGAGAGACTCTTCATTTAGAGTGATATGCTTTGACTTTTTGACACTAAATAGAAACCTCTCCAGATAATCTTTAAGACTCTCATCTTCTTTTTGTTTCAATCTAAAAATATCATCCCGATGGCGACCAATGCCTCTATAATAATCCTTGTATTTCATGAGAAACAATCATTTCATCCCATCCCATGTAGTGATTGTGCTACTCCCTAGACTCATAAACCATCTCAAAGCTGATGCTTTCAAAGTGGTAGTGAATATTTTTAGTCTATGGGCATCTGTAGTATAATCAAAACTCCTACAGAGGACATAAAACTCAAACAAGAATGTGTTTGGGTCTTCTGTCACTATTCCATATAATTTAGGGAGGGAAGAAGTTGGAATGTTCTTTGAGATTAGCATTATCATATTTATCAGAAATAGGGAAATCAAATGTTGGTGCAATAGGTGGAGGTGGGTTATTCCCACCAGGGGGTGGATTTCCTTGCATTGGGCTTTGGGGGGTATTCGCTAAATGAAGTTCCTCTTCAAGAGGTCCAAAGAGAAAATGGAGGTTGTTCTCAGGAAGTTCAAATTCAGGAGGGTTCAAAATTTATGGGATTTCATATAGTGCAACTAAAGGATTTTCATCTGGGGGATTATGTGAATTAAAACAACTTAATGGCTACAGGAAAACTCTACATTAACATAAAACTCACTTAAATAAATGTTAACTAAGCCTAAATCTATCAAACGGGAATTACTTTGTTTGCTTTGGCTACTGGAACAGTCAATGGATCTGTTTTCAGTGGCTACAAGAACAGTCAATGCTAGGACGTCTACTGTGAGAGAAAAGGAAAACTAAATTTAACAAAGGCATAGGACCACTCAGCAAGTGGGACCCCTTGGATGAGTATATCTAGGTTTCCAAAATAACTCTAAGTGCTCAGAATAACATAACTTTATTCATTGCTTTTCAAAAGTCAATACATCATTTAGAATGAAAGAAAACTAAAACACTCTGCAACTTTATTTCTAAATCTTCTACTCTTTTTCCCTCTCTCTCCTTCTAACCTCAGAGAAGAGGCAGAGACACTTATTTAAAATAAAATTACTACAACTTTCTACAATCAAGATCACACTGATGAGAAGAGGCGGATAACATCCATGATAGAGAACAGTTGAACTTAAGCCACTAAAAATGTGGATCTACACCAAACCACAACCAAGAATATAGTGTGGTGGTATTACAAGATTGATATTCACTAAAGTCAGACATAAATGAGTCTTGCACACCCTAATACTACTTTTTCATTCCTCGCACCCATTATCCTCTTCATTGATTTGAACTTTTGGTCTCCCCTTGAATATCTCAACCTGCCTTCTCGACATGACAGGACAACCTTCTCCGCAACATCTCATTTATTCCTACAATTGAAAAGAGAGAACATACAAGCATATACATATCTATTTTAAGTAATCATAACACTTATTTATTTCACACATGATACCACCTATAACAATCTGTATGGCAACAAGAACAAATCACATGGCTATAGGAATAACTGGCAAAGACAAAACATGATTTAATGGGTTCAGTTAACATCTAAAATGCATAGAGTCAAACTTTAATACATCATTACCATCCCATTATACAAATTAAAACATGACAAAAACTTATGACTTCTAGAAATAAAAGGAGCTAATATCTAAGCTCATCAATAGGATATAATGTATGACTACTTGTTTTTTAAAGTCATTAACTGAACATACTTGCATTGCATGACATGAGGGAGATAATGTCTATGTCACATGCAGACTCTTAACTACACTGTAACAAAGTTTTTATTTAGGTTTGAAAATATAGGTTAACATTTTAAAATATTGTGGATTAATATAAATTATGTTTAATAAAGTCAAACTTTATATCACAATCATGGGAACAGTAAATTACATCCATGCAAGGAAAACCTACACTTTCAAAAGTGATTTAGCTAAAGAAACAAAAGAATGCTCATTTTTGTTAAGAAATAATGTATAACACCTAGTATGATTAATCAATTTCCAACATGATTCTATGAGAGAAAAGCATGTATACAAGCTTGCAGAATAACCATAATGCAAAGATCAAATAGACAAGCCACAAGATAGCATGAGATATACCCTACAAAAACCCTTAAGAGGGAAAATATCAGCCTCCAAAAGCATTTATACTCTTTTAAAAAAAATAAAAAATAAAACATTACAATGCACCTACATACCATGAAAATTTTAGAAACATCAAGCCCTCCATGTGTCCAAGCATGAATCCCCACATCCCATGCCATGCTTGACACAAGCACTTCTTAGAATAAGACTTAATATGATAACAACTCACTCACCCAACCAACCTTAACCACTAAACATGTGCTTTCTTATATAGGCTCAAGATCACACATATATAGCCAAGTGGTAAGATAAAACCATGTGCCTCAAAATCATGAGTACACAGAGCCATTAATCTCACATTTACTTTTTGATCGCATTATTAAATAATTTCCCCCCAAATAATAATTATTTATTCGATATCTCCCACACATAAAATAATTAACCCAATATTATATATACAACTTTACAAGTGGATCCAAACAAATATCTAATGTGGCTAAACACATCTCCTGGATGCACCACAACTAAATATTAATTTAATTTACATAAGCAAATTAATCCATGTTATGGAAGGTATACAACACCTAATCCCAATAATTTTAATGTGCTTAACTAACATTCTAATGTTATAATATAAGAATGAATTAGTCTGAACACCTAGAAGAGTCAAATTCTAAGTCAAGTGAAGAAATAAGTATTACTATTCATTATTTAAAATTTATAAACATTTTTTGTAGTACCATTTCTCATTCCAAATATGTATTCCTAAAGTATTTATTTATAAATAATTTTTTAATTGATTAATCCTAAGATTTATATACAAATTTATTTTATTTATTTAAATAGGGAAATAATTTTTTCCATGCACACAAGCACTGTTGATCAATCCTAGTGAAAATTCCATACCCATCCCTTTTTACCATGTGTCTTCAACATTCTCTGATTAGACTATACCAAATGCAATAATTATCTTGGAAGCGGTATATTCTTGTATAAATTTGATTCTCTAGACTTCTCCTATCATGATCCCTATTATTAGTAATCCACATAAATTTAATTACTAATCTTTAGACAATTATTGATCACTCTTGATTAGATTTGCATGTGAAAACTTGATCTAAGCCACTTTTTTTGTCAATGACTTCACTCTTAAAATCTCAAAATTAAAAATTTCAAATTCCTACCTTACTAACCATTTCACTAGCTATTTTGACCTAACCTAAAGGATGTTTTTTCAATTTGCATGTTTTTTTGTACACAATTACATTCATTCACACATTTAAAAATATTTTGGAATAATCAAGGACTATCATCCTGATGAGGAGAGAACCCGAGACACAACGAACACAACAATAAAGACAATAAAATATCTATATTATTATTATCTGTAAACTATTTGCAATGCATGCAATTACATTCAAGAGGAGATAATCCTTACAGGCTGCAACACATGGCTTACAAAGTTTTTTGGAAACCCTTTACAATGTAAATTATCCAACTCCCAAAACTCACTCTCCCGAACACTTCAAACAAGTTTCCTCAAATGAGTCCTAAATAGCTTCTCTTTCACTTGGAGTCAAAATTACAATATAGAAATTACCATTTGGGGAACAAATGCCAAAAAATGAAATTGGAAATTTGAAAATTTAGCCAAATTTGAAAACTGGAAACTTTCTGAAAAATTGTCCAACTTTCGGCAACCATAACTTTTGATCCAAGAATCAGATTGACGCGTCGTTTGAACTGTCAAAAATATCTTTGAGTGAAGAATATGCTAATAATTTTCTCTGCCACTTCCCACCATTTTCAGTACCGTTTGAAGCTGTTTAATACCTCAAATTTGACTTGAAAGAATTTTTTTTTGGTTTTTTGGGAAACTAAAACTTGAATAATTTTTAGACAATAAATGATTTTAACCTAATTCTTTCACCAAAGTGAATATTTTTCCATTCTCAAGATTCTCTCAAAATTTGGGCTCCATCTACCTTTAAATAAAAACTTTCTATTTTTGGCAGTCAACAAGAAAAAACAGCATGACAATTTTGAAAGTTGGAATCTCTTATTCGTCCAAATGGGTATCCAGAAACACAAAAAACATTAAAAGAAAACTAACAAAAAGTAAATATTGTTGGGTGATGCAAGATTGCCCTTACACCACTGGATGCCCATGCATTAGACAACTGAGGTAGTTTGAGAAGTGACCCCATCACGTCTCAGCTGGTTGAGGAAAACCCACACAGTCAATCTCTACCTTAAACAACTATGAAGAATCCTTAACAAGTATTCCCCTCCATTTCACCAGATACTCCTCATACTGCCTGTTCCTGGTACTTCTTCCCACACGGCTATCCAGAATTGCTTCAATCTCCTCCTTCGCTGAAGTAGGTGCAAGGATTTTACATTGTTCTATCACTGATTCTTTCTCTATGCCACCTTCATAATATTCTGTTAAATCTACAATTTTGAACACAAGGTAAATGTTAATTCCTTTCAAAAACTCTACCTTATATGCATTTCCAGAATCATGCTTCTTTAAAATTTTGTTGGGACCAAACTTCTTCATCTTCAGCTTATTGTATGTACCCACTGTAAACCTTTCTTTCCTCAAATGGACCATCACCTCATCATCAATCTGAAACTCCTTATACCTCCTTTTTCAATCTTCCTTCACCTTATACTATAGATTTATCTTGTCCTCCCATGGCCTCTCTGGTACAGGTAATAGCTAATATATCCTTGTATTCTAGCTCACTCCTTTAGCCATTTGACACACTCTAAAACTCTGCACAAATTTCTTCACATATTGTGATAACTGAGGCCAATAGTAATGCTCACTGATGATGGTAGCGATCTTATCTTGACCAAAATGCTCTGTCATCCCTCCATTGTTCTTCTCCTTGATCAAGTTCTATCTCATGGAGCTCCTAGGAATGAACAACTGGCTTCTCTTAAACAACATATCATCCTAGATTATGGAATCCATCCATCTTGTCTTTCTTAGAGTAATAGTATGCTTGCAAGCTTTCCAAGCCTTTGCAAAATCAGGATCCTCATAATACAATGTCTTGAGTTCATTCAACCCGACCACTTCAAATTGCATCTTTGTTAGTAAAGTTTGCCTCCTACTTAAGGCACCTACAACTTTGTTAGACCTTCCACTTTGTAAACCCTCAGGAATATTATCAAACACAATGTTTTGAAACTCATTCAACAAGTTACCTGAAACTTCTATAGGAACCTCTTTACAATCTTCTCTATTCAGTCTAGGAATTGAAATATAACGCATACATTCATGTTTTGGGGCTTCTAGAAATTCTCTTCCACCAACAAAACACATTCTAGAACTACTACATACCTTCTCTTCCACCTTCTTAAGGGGTTTTAGCTTATGGTGAAGTTCATCTTTCATTAGGCTATAGGTATCAGCATAGACTTCATGTATTGTATGCCTATCAAACTTCTATGGCCTTCCTAACAGCATGTGACATGCATCCATGGGTATGATATCATAGAGTACCTCGTCATAGTAACTGCCAATCTTGAATTTTACCAAGCACTGCTCATTGAACAAAACTTTGTGGTCATTTTGCAACCACACTATCTGATAAAGATGTGGATGTCTTTCACTCTTCAAATTCAAATTTTAGACCATTTCTTCAGACACCAGATTATTAGTTCTCCCACTGTCAATAATCACATCACAACACTTATCTTCACATTTGCATCTAGGGCGGAACAAACTCTTCCTCTAATCTGGTTCTTTCTCCTCATTTATCAAGGTTCTCCTGATAACTAGGGCTTCTCCCCTTTCAACATCATCGAAATGTTTGTACTAAGCTTCTTCATCTACATGTGTTGCCCATGCATAGCCATCATTCCTTTTGTCTGTCCTTCCTTGGTGTTGTGGACATTAAAAGGCTCTATGCCCTTCTTCCCCACACTAGAAATAGGTTCCTCTAAAACTTCCTCGCTCGGACCCTTGTCTGGGCCTTCCTCTTTCTCTTCCTCATTGTTCACCATTGTTTTGATCATAGGGATGATAAAAATTATCACCTTTTTAATTCAAATGGTACTTGCGTCATCATTTTTCTTTTGATCTTCATTTCAACTTCCAAAAGATCTTCCACCGCCTCTTCCACCTTGGGCTTTCCCTTTTTCTTTGCCTTCAAATCTCTTATTCAAATTTTCCTCCACCTTCAAAGCAAATTGATATGCTTCTTCAATATTTCTCATTCTAACTAGACTCATCTCCTCTTAAATACTCGATCTCAACCCATTTGGATAACAGGTGACCTTCTTCTGGTTGGCCTCTGCATGTCCTGTTCTAATAATTATTTTGTAAAAATATTCTATATACTCCTTCATAGACTTGCTACCTTTCTTTAACCCTTGTAATTTCTTTAGCAGATCCAACTTGTAGTCCATGGGAATGAACTACTTCTTCAACTTCTCAACCATTCAATCCCATCTGGTGATCTTTCCTTTTCCTCTTCGATTTCTATCTAGCTAGACCTCTGTCTACCAAATATCTATATGACCTTTTAGCTTCATTTTTGCAAAATTGACCTAATATAGGTCTTCTATCTCCTCATATTCAAAATATTCCTCTAGCTCATTTATCCAATCGATCAGCTCTTGTGGGTTCAGATTTCCAAAAAAAATAGAGACTTCAATTTTGAGTCTCTTCCCAATTTGGGAAATGGCCCTCAACAATTGAGCCTGATTTTGATCTATTGCTTCTTCTACTTCTTCTTGAGATGTATCTTCAACCTCTTCTTCATCTTCACTTTCTCCTCTCCTCAGATTAAACCCTCTTCTCAGCTCTTCTTGCAATGCATCAATCTATTTGTGGAAGGCTCTCAAACCCTCATTTTCCAAATCATTTCTACCATCATGCATCACTCTTGGAGGAATCTTGACCACGAGCCCACAATCACAAATCTTGGTGTGGACTGCCTCACATTCAGCAATCTGTTTACACACTCGGGAACAACCCGCTCTGATACCACTTGATGAGGGCAGAACCTGAGACAAAAAGAACACAACAATAAATACAATAAAAGATCTATATTTTTATTATCAAAAAACTATTTGCAATACATGCAATTACATTCAAGAGGAAATAATCCTCACAGGCTGCAACACACAACTTATAGAGTTTTCTGGAAACCCTTACAATGCAAATTATCCAACTCCAAAAAACTTAAAACAAGTTTCCTCAAATGAGTCCTAAATAGCTTCTCTTTTTTTTGGAGCCAAAATTACAATATAGAAATTACCATTTGGTGAAAAAATGCCAAAACATGAAATTGGAAACTTGAAAATTTAGCCAGATTCAAAAATTGGAAACTTTCCAAAAAATTGTCCAACTTCCGAGAGACATAAATTTTGATCCGGGAATCAGATTGACACATTGTTTGAGCTGTTAAAAATATTTCTGAGTGAAGAATATGCTAAGAATCCGCTCTACCAATTCCCACCATGTTTGGGGCCATTTAAAGCCATTTAATACCTCAAATTTGACTCAGAATAATTTTATTTTTATTTTTCAGGAAACTAAAACTTGAATAACTTTCAGACCGTAAATTATTTTAACCTGATTCCTTCACCAAAGTGTTTATTTTTCCATCCTCAAGCTTCCTGCAAAATTTGGGCTCCATCTGCCTTTAAATAAAAACTTTCTATTTTTGGCAGTCAGTAATAAAAAGCAGCATGACAATTTTGAAAGTTGAAATCTCTTATTTGTCCAAATGGGTATCTAGAAATGCAAAAACATTAAAAGAAAACTAACAAAAAGGAAATATTTTTGGGTGATTCAGGATTTCCCTTACACCACCGGATGCTCATGCATCACATCCAAGAGTTATTAAGGAGCATGTTATAACTTTATCAATAGGAATTTCATAAGTGCATTCTAACAACATTTATTAAAGAGTATTTGAGAAATCATCCTAGATTCATTATACACTTTCTTGTTTTCTTTAAACCCTTCCTTTATGGTTGTAAGGATAATCCACTAGGGGCTTGAACAAGAATAACTTGACCCTCAAAATCTATCATATTCCATAAAGGTGTTTATAAGCATTGCTCGCCCTTACATAAACTCACGCACCAAAAATTAAGATGAACAATGCCTAACCTATAGAAATTAGTGAGATTAGGTTCAAAAATTACATGATCACTTAATTGCATCAAGATTAGTTAAGCACTTGTAGAGATCATTTTTTCACTTGTATGAGTGACCCTAGATTTAATACATAATTTAATTTATAGTTCAATGATCAAGTGATATTTTTAGAATATATGCTAATGGATTCATACCTCTTGGACAAATATTTTTGCATCAAAATAAAATTTACATACCAATGCATTAAATTAATTAATTTGTTGTATTTATTTGAGTATTTAATCTTCTATATTTTTTCATGACCATTCCCAACTCTATTATCTAGGTTAATTTTTGTTTGTGTGAATGTATTTATTTAATTGGCCTAGATAATTTAACAAATCATTTTTATTTTCTTATATTTTGATGAATATAGAAAATTATACAAAATAAAATACTCAAATGGATGTAAAAATAATAATAATTTAAATGCATAAGCACTCATTGTTGGTGTGAATGGATTATATCCTAACTAGTTCTTAGTTAGAACCTATTCACATGTTAATTTTACTTAGGACCTAGCTTGCATTTGAGTTATTTGTCATAAAAAAAAATTATGTAACTTGCCAAAAAAAAATCTTCATAGGATCATGTTATCTATCC